>NC_137005.1:15968859-15971359 GCF_032717465.1 Coenobita brevimanus
ACTGACTATCTAAATTCTTCGACTATCTTACTTCTACAATGGAACACATTCTATCCATTTCTCTTTTCTCTGAAATATACATTTTAGGAGATTTTCAATGATCACCACCACCTTTGGCTCTCCTCTCCTTTCACTGATCCACCTGGTGAACAAGCCTACATCTTTTCTATCCTTAATGACCTACAGCAGCTTGTACAGCACCCTACCCGTATCCCTGACTGCTTTGGAGAGAGCTCCAACATACTTGACCTCTTCCTTACAACTAATCCTTCTGCTTACACTGTTAATCTATTCTCTCCATTGGGCTCCTCCGATCACAACCTTATCACTTTAACCTCTCCTATCGCTCCGGTATAGCCTGTGGACTCTCCAAAGAAACGTCATCTGTGGCACTTTGGAGCTGCAGATTGGGAGGCCCTCAGGCAGTACTTCTTTGATTTTCCCTGGAATGATAATTGCTTCCATGGCTGAGAACCATCTGAGTGTGCTTTGAGCATTACGGAGGTTATTCTCTCGGGCATGGAAGCATGCATTCCTTTCTCATATCCTTTGTCTAACACAAGAAAGCCTCAGTTTAATCACACTTGTTCTAATGCTGTCTGCAACAAGGAGAGGGCCTATAAAAGGTACCAGAGCCAACCCTCCCCTGAATCACATCATCTTTATGTTTCTGCCCACAATCGTGCTAAGTCTGTTCTCCGCTCTGCTAAAAATAATTTCATCCCTACTAAATGCTCTCAACTCTCCAACTCGAATTCTTCCCGCATCTTCTGGCACCTTGCCAAAAACCTTTCTAGCACCTTTACCTCATCATCCTTCCCTCCTCTTTTCTACTCTGATGGTTTTGTAGCTATTTCTTCTACTGATAAAGCAGATCTCGTTGCTCAGACTTTTTTCTCCAATTCCACCTTAGATGATTCTGGTGCTATTCCTCCATCACTTCACCCCTCTGACTTCCTCATGGCTGACATTAAAATTTCTTCAGCTGATGTATTTTCTGCCATCACAGGCCTCAATACTAACAAAGCATGTGGGCCTGATGGAGTCCCTCCTGTTGTTCTCAAGAACTGTGCATCTGTGCTTACACCCTGCCTAGGCAAACTCTTTCGACTTTGTCTATCAACTTGTACCTTTCCTTCTTGCTCGAAGTTTGCTCTCATTCAGCCAGTCCCAAAGAAGGGTGACCATTCCCAGCCCTCTAACTATTGTCCAATTGCTTTAACATCCTGTGTCTCAAAAGTTTTCTAGTCAATTCTTAATAGGAAAATTTTAAAGCATCTTTCCTATTACAACCTTCTTTCTGATCGTCAGAATGGGTTCCATCAGGGATGCTCCACTGGCAATCTTCTCACCTACCTTCAGACTCGTGGTCATCCTCCTTTCGGGACTTTGGCAAAAGCTTTGCCATTGCACTTGACATCTCAAAGGCTTTCGATCGAGTTTGGCATAAATTTTCCTAACTGCCCTCTTTCGGTTTCTATCCTTCTCTCTGTGCCTTCATCTATACTTCCTTTCTGGTCGTTCTATAGCCGCTGTTGTAGACGGCCATCGTTCTTCTCCAAGATCTATCAACAGTGGTGTTTCTCAGGGCTCTGTCCTATCTCCAACTCTCTTCCATTTATTCATCAATGACCTTCTAAGCTGTACATCTAACCCAATCCACTCGTACGCTGATGACTCCACCCTTCACCTTTCCATTTGATTCCCGCAACGTCCATCTCAACAGTTACTTCATCAAACAAGGGATGAGGCTATGGCACACCTAATGTCTGACTTGGCTCGTATCTCTGACTGGGGTAAAAATAATCTTGTTTTTAATGCATCAAAAACTCAGTTCTTACACCTATCAACCCGACAAAATCTTCCACAGGTGTACACACTAATCTTTAATAATATTCAGCTTAATCCTGCATCATCCTTGAACATGCTTGGGGTTTCATGCACTCGGGACTTATCTTGGAAAAATCATATTACATCTCTTATAAAATCTGCTTCCAAGAGATTAGGTGTGCTAAGCCGACTCCGTTCCTTCTTTATCCCTGCACAATTGTTGACTATACACGGGTTTTATCCGCCCCTGTGTGGAGTACAACTTGCATGTGTGGGGAGGTTCCCCACATACAGCTCTTCTCAATAGGGTGGAGTTAAAGGCTTTTCGTCTCATTATCTCTCCTCCTCCTACTAGCTTCCTTTAACCTCTGTCTCTTTGCCGCACTGTTGCATCTTTGTCTCATTCCTATCGCTACTTCAATGGTCACTGCACCTCTGAACTGTCTGCTTGCATTCCTCCACCTCTACGACGGGCGTGTAGCACCTGTCTAACAGCTAACTCTCATCCCTTTTTTGTCAAGCTCTCTAATGCAAGAGTTAACCGATACTCCCCGTCCTTCATTTATGCAACAGGTCAACTCTGGAACTGTCTCCCTCTGTCTGCATTTCCTGCTTCCTATGATCTCCAGTCTTTCAAACGCAGTGTGTCCAGGCACATCGAAATGATCGG
>NC_137005.1:15976359-15978859 GCF_032717465.1 Coenobita brevimanus
GAAGGAAAGAAGTCAGAAGGAGGAAACAGGAAGAGAGAGATGAAAGAAAGAAATAAAGAACTGGCGGCTAAAAAGAAGAGAGAAAAACGCAAATACATGTGAGTAGAAAAGAACGAGGTAGTATACTGATGTATAACTAACCGAAGAAAAAAAAGGAAAGAATGAAGGCGACAGGAAATATAAGATAGTTGGATAGGTAGATAGACTGATAGATAGATAGACAGATATAGATATAGATAGTTAATAGAGATAGACAGATATAGATATAGATAAATAAACAGATAGCTAGATAGATAGAGGTAAGCAGATATAGACAGATATAAATATAGAAAGATAAATGGATAGACAAAAAGATATATTGATTGGTCATTGATTAATTCATACAGGAGAGAAAGAGAGAGAGAGAGGGGGGGGGGAGGGTGCTGAATTATTTACAGGATGGGAATATCTACAAAATCCAGTACTTATCCTGCATTAACTCCCTTCTCTCCTCAACACAACACCGATGCCCCTTATATCTCTTTCTCATTATCAGTAAAGACACAGAACTGGCGCTCTACTCAAGAATAAAACAGAAACCTTAGAATTAATGCATGTGGTCTGCAACAAGGGTCATTAAGTGAGAATGTAAATTATTCTAAGGTCCAGTCTTCCCCCTTGATACTGACACGCAATGACTGAATCTACGTCAAGGTTTCCAATTGTACTGCTGAGTAGACAGGGACAAAAGGAAGAGAAAACAATGTCCTGGAGTTTGATAGGTCTGACAGTTGAACTCCAGGTCATCCAGTTGCTAGATTGTTATGTTGTCATCGTACCAAAGCACCACCACGGCGCGCACCTCAGCCACGTTGCTTTGGGTTGGTGATGTGAAAATCATTTAACTCCCGAAATATATTCTTAAAATTGTAATAAGGTTCTCACCAGACAATTTTTCTTCAACTTAGGAGGGTCCACCAGGACAGAAGTTGTAAATAATGACTGTATCTAACATTTTCAGTTAGAAAATTTTCCCCTGATGTGAATAAAAATTTTCCCCTGATGTGAATAAAACAGTATGGAGTTAGCATGAACAGACAATAAAATACATCTTGTTTTCAAGGTGTTAAATTTACTGCTGCGTCCTTATCATTTGATCAATACTCATTAACATTAAAGTACTTCGTCCTTGAATCAGGAGGAAAATCGCCGCATCAGTCATCGTGATCCGCATATTTTCTTTCTTACAATACAGTGAACATACAGATAAAACGTACATAACACAGACGAAAAAAAAAAAGTAGAGGAACATTCAACAGAAATATTTCATCTCACCCTTGGCTCAGTCATCACACCCTCACAGAATCTCCAGGGTAAACAAGACAAAGGACATCGCAGATAACCTGGAGCCGCCCCTGACTTACTGTAAGCAAAAAGAAATAATTATTTATAGAGGAGGAGGAGGAGACGTAAACTTCAGGGGACCCAACCTACTCTGGTAAGGGTGACGGTTTACTCTTGTGCAGAATATCGTCTGCCTAATAACAATTTTGAAGTTGTCTCCCCTGGAGGCGGTCTCTCCCATGGGATGTGGCCATCAGAGGTCCCACCCTGCCTAAAACGTGGCCTGGATGAACGTCTACCAGTAGACGAAAGTTCGTGTTCCTAGGTTGAAAACCATGATTGTGCATAAAGACTGACCAAGACCCCCATGGTCCTCCCCCCTCCCATGGGAAGTGGTGGCGTTTGGGGTCTAACGCTGCCTAAGAGGTGGCCCAGTAAAGATCTACTATCGTGAAAAAATTTTGTTTCTTAGGTAAAAAAAGAAAAACTGTGGCATGTCTCCTTTGAGGCCGCCTACCCCCCGCGCCTGGGGGGGTGGGGGTCATCAGGGTCCCACCGTGATAAAACCGTGACTGGAGAAACTGCGTACCAGTACGTGAAATTTTATATTCCTAGGATAAAAACTATGGCCGTGCATAACAACTGCCAGGACCTCCAGGGTTTGCCTCCACTCCCGCGAGGGCGACACTCTTTAGTTCCACCCTTCCCAAAACGCAGCTAGGGTTGGTAACTATTAAAATGAAAAATTCAATGCTTGGATAAAACAATTTGTCTGTGCATAAACCCTTGGCCGAGATCACTGAAGGCTGCCACCCTCTGTGGGGAGCGGCGCTGAGTAGTCCCACTATTCTTACAATCAAGCGGGAGTGAAGTTCTACCACTGCGAAAATTCGTGTCTCCAGGTAAAAAACTAGCGGTAACTAAAGGTTTTTGATGGGACACGCAGGGACCACAGCACCCGTGGAGATCGGGCCAAAGAGGTGCTCCCCTGTCTAATACCTGGCCCAGGCCGAGGTCTAATATTGTGAAAAATTTCGCTTCCTAACACTCCCCTCACGAGGCCTGAACCCCAGTCATCAAGAAAGTGCAGTTACTGAGTGAATTAGTGAGGGAGGGAGAGAGGGAGTGACCCAATTAAGGACAAGCACTATATTTGGCCGCCCCCCTGGATGCAGAA
>NC_137005.1:15983859-16051359 GCF_032717465.1 Coenobita brevimanus
GAAGCCGGTTACCTTCTGTGGAACAAGTCCTGATAGCGTTTATATTTCATGGTGTGGAAGAGAAAAAGACAGTTTCCAAAGATGCAAGAGAAACCATCTTCAAGGTGAGAGAAATCTGGAAAAGAGCCAGCCTTCCACAACTTGATGAAGCTTGGCAAATCAAGAAGCATAAGAAACTGTATGAAGAGTATGTGAAAGAGAAGAAGAATAAAGGCAGAGACAGTGAGAAGAAGTTGAAGCCGGATCTCTTCAAAGCGGATCTGGAAGAGATATTAGACGTGGCACACTCAAAAGCACTGAGCATGAACATTCCAGATGAAGATAAACGACGTCTGATTAGTCAGTGCTAGGACAGAGCTTCGTCTTCAATGGCTGGTATCGACGCTGTAATGGCCAAGGTCAAGGAGAGGAGGAGGACACCCGATTCAGATGCCTTGCAGCAAAAACAGAAAGACTTAAAGGAAAGGAGGAGGTTGGAGGAGACAGTCATTTTGGAGGAATCCAGCTCTACATCAGCGACTTCCACAGATGATGATGAATTTTCAGTCCATCTCCGGCCAAATCTCCCTGTTGTCATACAGAAACAAGGAAGAATCAGAAAGCTGTCTGGTGTAAGAACTTGACTACTGCCTGGGACCGGGACAATCTTTCGGTGTGCCAGGCAACAAGTTCATATGCTGCTGCTGCCCAAAGCCATTGTCATAATCTCGGAGAGTTTGTGATTTCGCCTGCTACAGTCTACAGAGCTCAATGCAAGAACAGGGAAGAGATAGCACCTGGAATCTCTGCATCAGTCAGGACAAAGGATATCCCACTGACACTTCGTGGGATGAAAGCTACTTCCAAATATTTGCCAAGACAAGAGCTTGCAAAACCAGATCGCTGAACTGGTTTCCGGGGAAGAGACTGAAGACCTTCTAGGTGTTCCAGTAGCACTGAATGGAACTGGAGAAGAACTCGCTTGTGTTGTGCTCAGAGAGGTTCAGGAGGCCAATCTTCCAGACAAGATTGTTGTGCTGAGCTTCGATACTACTGCAGCAAATACTGTAATACATAGGGGTGCTTGCACACTAATTGAGCAAGAACTCAGAAGATCAACTGTGTGGCTGCTTTGCAGACATAATGTTCATGAAGTCGTCCTGAAAACTGTCGTCAAAGTTTGCCATGGATCTTCCTCTGAACCAGATATGATAACTCAAGCAGTTCCAGACGCTCTGGCCCCTTATCAGTCAGTCCTTGCACAAGACTGTGGATACTGATGAAGATTTTGTGGAACTCTTTGCTATCAACATCGCCCTTCAGGAACGGAAGAAGTACATGCTGACGTTCTTGAAATCAGCCCTTGAGAGAGGAAATCATCCTCGTGAAGATTACAAGGAACTACTCCACTTGGGTACATCTTCTTGGGGGTCAACTTGACAGTCACCTTTCTGCCCACCAAGAGCCACGCATCAAGCGTGATGAATGGCAAAAGGGATTTATGCAATTAAGACTGTAATGTTCAGCAGCCAATTCCCAACAATGACGCAGAGAGAGACATCAAGCATGTGCCAGATTGCACTCTTCATCCTGATTTATGTTGAAGCATGGAATGAAATGATGATACCTAATTGGCCACCTTGAAATGATCTCCGTTTTTTTCTGTTTAGGAGAGCTACTCAAATCGGAGAGTTACATATGCAGCTGAAATGGCGGCAAGACATCACTTGCAGTATCTGACAGAGGAGCTTGTGGGCCATGCCTTCTTTGATGAGGATCTGGAAGTTTCAGTAAAGCAGAACATGTTGATCAACTCGACAAGGAAGAGTTGCAGCAAAGGCTTGAAAACGCTTGAGGGTAAGAGGGTCTGGATGAATAAGCCCTTGGCGGACTTCATTTCTGAAAAGTTGGCCAATCTGATCAAGTGTCTGATGGATTCTGACTTGAAGCCAACATTTTTGAACAAGGGTCCAGAAAAGTGGGAGGAGGATGAAAACTACTAATTGGCACTGAAATGAGTGAAGTCCTCGAAGGTGGTCAATGACGCTGCTGAATGCAGCATTGCCATAATCAAGCACTTCAACTCGTCGATCACAATGAAGGAGGACCAGAAACAGTTCCTGCTCGAAGTGGCTCACGAGCAAGCACAGGCGGTTCCAAAGAAGATGAAGGAAGAGCTGGCGAAAATGGCTTTTAGTTAGTGTATTAGTTTCTGCATGGCACTTTATCCTTGGGTAAAAATAAATCATCTAACATTTCTTTTCCACGACATCGAGAAAAGCAATCATTTTTAGTGACCTCTGAATATACATCTATTTTCTCCAAAATTGGCTTGAATGATAATTATGACATGTGTAACAAGGGCGAGATGTACTCGCATGAAAAATGTAAAGATGAAACTCTACCCTATTTTTTAAAAACCCTAATATATATATATATATATATATATATATATAGAGAGAGAGAGAGAGAGAGAGAGAGAGAGAGAAAATACAGAGAGAGAGAGAGAGAGAGAGAGAGAAAAAATACAGAGAGAGAGAGAGAGAGAGAGAGAGAGAAAAAGACAGACAGACAGAGACAGAGACAGATTTATAAAAGACAAGCAGCTTCCATTTCCAGTCAGCCAGTGTCTCTCGTACCCTGTGTCGCATTCCAAATGACAGGAGTTTTTACAACTCCTCGTCCATAATGATTTACTCTACACATTGCAACTCAGTATCCTCATACATATTATTCTTGTAACGTGTGTTGATATTACAAGTACATAAATAAAATGCAAGAAAATGTTAAATTTAATATAAAGAACAAATTCTTCAGAAGCGAAGTCTCTTATGCCACCTACAGCCACCGTAAAAAAAAAGTTGAGGCAATCCAATGCCAACCTATTCATTGCACCAAGCTATGCATGACATAAATCATTATTGGAGATGTCATGAATTCCCGGCAGCGTATTTATAAATTCGTGACATAGTACCTAAGTGCGAAAACCAAGAACTCTACTGGAATTCCCACTGGGCATCACTCAGTTCAACCATCTTCGTATTTACTCCGATCGGATGGTTTTCATAACATTTTTCACTGTTTCACAAGTGATCATTCTTATGCACGACGTTAGTGCCTTCAATGAGTGATGTATTGTGAGCGTATATCGCTAACTTTCTCTCCGTTGACCGTTGAAGCTAGGCCACGCCCTACTTCCGGCAAACACGGCCAGCCCCTGCCTCTTTCATAGTTTGAAGTTAGTCAGGTTTGAGTTGCGCGAGAGTAGGATCGTTGTGCCCAGCATAAGGCAGCACCGCTGTTGTACAGCGAGTTCCTGAAATCTCCACCTAGACGGTGAATTGGCGAAAAGGGTTTAGTGAATTGCAGCATCTGATGTCCTGCACAGGTGCCCAGTTCATTTCGCTCAGCTCCTTTCCACTGACCAGTATTTCTTTTCGTTTTCCCTAGGTTTAAGTGTTAGCTTTGAATGAGCGAGTGAGTGTATTCTCCTTGTTATTTGAATTCATTTTTGAGACTCATATAACGTAAATTTATTTCATTGTAATTAATAAATTTACAGTTCTTTTTCTTTGAGTTTAATGTAGTTAAACTCATGTTTTATGTTTCCACATTAAGCTTATTTTAGTTGCCGCTCCTAGTTTGCACAAACGCTTTACATTATTCACTACTGGTACTTAGGCCAATTCTTTTGTATCAAGCTTAAATCCGTTGTGCCAGCCAGGAGTTAATGCTCCAGCAAGAACCTGTTTATCATTAATAGCATTAGTGACTGATTGTCAGGGGTGGAATCACTTTCTCAAGAGGCTAACAGTACTAAGAAACAGCACGCATGAGTAATTAGTTTCTGCTGTGTACTGTTGTGAAAGTTTATAAATTCTCGTCTTTAGAGAATCGGCGAAGTTAGCCAGCATAAAGTAAAACTTATTGCTTGATTTTCACAAGTCAATTCCTTGTCTCTGTTTTCAAGCAACATTTAAGCATTTTTAATATATAAATTCACATCCCCCCGTGACATTTGGCGACCTCATTCCAGGATATTAACTCCTAGCTCTAAAGTTATTAACGAGATAATACTCACTCACTCACACTTAGGTATTTATCATTAAAGTCTATAGGCACTATCTTACTGGTGGTTATCGTTTTATTTCTCTTAATTTTACGTAACAGTTTCCCCAGTCCATTGCTTCTTTTATAAATTTTCTTTCTTTACCAGTTTAATTAGATAAAACTGGTCACCACCAACCTGTGCCTATATTCTTTACTCTTGATTATTGGCATTTCTCTGCAAAATAGCAGTCAGTGCTTAGTTTTTAGCCCACTCAGCCTTAGTTGAGTTAGCATCATGACTACTAATGTATATGTACAAGAAGCCAAAGATATGGGGCTTAGTGACCCCGAACAAATAAAGAACTATGTCCTCTCTCAGTTTACTTCTGAGCAGCAACGTGAGAATGATGCTCGTGAAGAGCGTCGAATTCAACATGAACACGAGCGAGAACAACGTGAACAAGAGCAAAAACAATGTGAACTAGAGCAAAAACAATGCGAACTAGAGCAAAAACAATGCGAACTCAAGTTAGAACAACGCGAAAGAGAACGTGAATATGAGTGAGAACAACGAGAGAGAGATTGTGAATATGAGCGAGAACAATGAGAGAGAGAACGAGAACACGAACGTGCCGAGTGCGAGGCACGTGAGAAACATGAGCTTGAGATGCTGAAGCTCAAGCGAGACTCCTTGGCTTCAGACACATCTGGTGCAGCTAACCCAAGCTCCACGAGTGCTCTCCCTGCACATGTTCTGGCGACCCCACACATCAAGCTTCCTCCATACAAGGAAGGTAAGTGAATCAAGCCATTCATAGCTCATTTCGATGACATGTCCCAGCTGTACCAGCCGGATGAGGCAGCTAAGCAGCTCCAGTTTCTTAGCTTGTTTGAGGGCCCTGCCCTCAATATTCTCCACAGAATTCGTGGAGGCAATCTCACGTATGGGACGATGAAGGCTGCACTCATCAGAGGGTACGGTCTCACAGTTGACGACGCCAAGAGTCAGTTTATGAGGGCGCGTTTACAAGAAAAAGAGACTGCCGTTCATTTTCTTGATCGGCTTACTGCTTACTTAGATGAGTGGATGGAGAAAGATGAAACTCCTTCCACATGCGAGGGGATAATTGACCTTATGCTGTGCATGCAGCTAGAAAAGTCATGGCCTGCTGAGCTTATGGCTCAGCTTAAGATCTGCCAGGTAAGGGATGCCAGCCAAATGGTGGAGAAGGGTGATGCATTCTTCACTGTATACGGGTATCAAACTTGTAAGCAACACATCTGGAACAGGAAAGCTGACAAATGTGGGAAACCATCTCAGACTGAACCTCAGCAACAAGGCCGTTCTCAGAATAATGGCCAAGGTCCAAACAAACAGCAGAAGAAGGACCAGGGGCAAAATACCCAGAAACCTGAGTGGAAGCGGTATGACAAGCAGAACCCTAACCAGCAGCAGTACCGGTATTTCAAGCAGCATCAGAGCAAGGACAAGCCACGGAATCAAAGGCCAGGACTAGCCTTTTCAGCACCACCCCAAGTGAATCAGAGGTAGGAGGCGAATGCAGCCTTTATTCCTCAACAGCAGCACGATGGTGTTGTCCCTAGCAGTACGGGTACTTCCCCAAAGTTCACTAGTCCCCCAGTGACAGTGAACACTCTGCCACAGGAGGTCAACGCTCCATCTCCCCAGACAGTGAGTACGACCCCTCAGGTATCTAATTCTCAGGACACCATGTTTGCCGCATCATTCATTCAGCAGCCTCATCAGTGGCTGGCTGCATCCTCCACAGGCCCTCCCACAGGCAACAGTGCCTTCCTTGTTCAGCCAAGGTTTGTGGGAGGCATTCCTGTGAAGATCCTGAGAGACAGTGGTTCCTCAGGTTGCTCTGTCAGGCAGAGTCTAGTTCGGCCTGAGGAATACACAGGTCGACAGATCCAAATTAGACTTATTGATGGATCAGTGAGATTGTTCCCTGAGGCACGTATCCAGGTGACATCTCCTTTCTATACTGGCATGATAGCTGCTGTTGTCATGGCAGAACCTTTATTTGACTTTATCATAGGCAATATTCCAGGTGCCAAATATAGTTGCACCATGGATGACACTACTCAGACTTCGGCTACAGTAACATGAGCCATCGCCAAGGCTCCGAACTGTGTCACCCCGGTGACCATTGCATCGCTGCAAGATCTGATTTGTAGCCAAGATGTTGTTCAAGAACAACATTCTGACCTGACACTTGCTGCCGCGCAGAAGAAACAAAAGGGTAGAGTGAGTAACTATTCACGGGGAGGTCAAGCCAAGTTCCTTCATAAACAAGGACGGATTTACCGTGAGTCACGAACACCCCAGGGCAAGGTTCGACTGCAGTTTGTTTTTCCTGCTAAGTACTGCCAAGCAGTGTTAGAATGGGGTCATTGTTCAGCCTCAGGAGGTCACATGGGCAAAAGGAAAACCCAGGGCCATATCCGTGCTGACTTTTTCTGGCCAGGAATGGAACCAGAAATAGATAGTTTTGTGCGTCCTGCAATGTGTGTCCACGTACCACCAATCAGGGAGATGTCCTTCCTGTGCCGTTTGAATCCACACCCATAAACTCAGAGCCAGTTGAGAGACAGAGCAGTGGTGATTTGGGTGTAGACCTGACGTCTCGCCCGTTGGCCCCACAGGACACATTATGTCCAGGGCCTGTATATACATGTGTACCATAGGTAGTTTGAGAACCCCATAAGGACAATCCAAGGCTGTGTTTAAATTACCTTGTAGTGTCTCAAGCTGTGGGCCTCACTGAGGATTCCCGGAGAATGCACATTATCCACATGAGTGTTGGTGTTCAAATGTGACCTGCCCGAGATTGCGTTAGGATTCTCAGCTTGCCAATGTTAATCGTAAGTGTAGAGTAGGGTTTAACCAGTAAACTGGGTCCTTTGGCTTAGCGAATTGCAGCGTTTGATGTCCTGCACAGGTGCCCAGTCTTTTTGCTCAGTTTCACCACGTTTCCTGGTTAATAATAATGTAGGTTTAGGGTTTAACCAGTAAACTGGGTCCCTTGGCTTAGCAAATTGCAGCGTTTGATGTCCTGCACAGGCGCTCAGTCTTTTTGCTCAGTTTGACTACGTTTCCTGGTTAATAATGTATCCAATACAATAATAATGGCGACTTCAAATATACAAAGCTTGGCTGTCACTTAAAATTTTCGGCTAGGGCGTACTTTTTGTAGTGTACATACTGACTGCTAAGCAGAGGAATTGTAATTTAATAAAGATTGTTTGTCACACTGACACTTCTGATACTCCACCTTGATTGCTTTCGCAGGTGCAGCTGGCAGATGTAGCAATTTTGTCGTGGAGATCAGCTGATTGTCTCTGCCACATGCTGCCACCTCTTCTCTTCTGCCTTGTAGCACTATTGATTTGTATTACATAATTTTACACATAGGCACAGTTACACCACAACTGTCACACCTACACCGTGTATTACATACATCATGCTACATAACAATTAGTTGTTAATGTAAATGTAACGAACTTTTTGCTCAGTTTGACATGAGTACAGGATTTTTCACCATCGTCACAGAGTTTTTTTCCTCAAGCTTGCTTCTATTAATATAAATACGAGGTTTTTACGTTCACGGGTGACTGTGATTTTCTCCTGTAGCAGGATAGTACACACACCACAGTGTGAATCTTGTGTAACTGAGTTAAGATTTATATGTATGTGTCAAAAATTTTCTCTGAAGAAAAAAATTTGATTTTGATGGGGCGTAATGTCACGAATTCGCGCAAGAGTATTTATAAATTCGTGACATAGTACCTAAGCGGGAAAACCACGAACTCTACTGGAATTCCCACTGGGCATTGCCCAGTTCAACCGTCCTCGTATTTACTCCAATCGGATGGTTTTCAGAACATTTTTCACTGTTTCACAAGTGATCATTCTTATGCATGACGTTAGTGCCTTCACTGAGTGATTTATAGTGAGCGTATATCACTCACTTTCTCTCCGTTGACCGTTGAAGCTAGGCCACGCCCTACTTCCAGCAAACACGGCCAGCCCCTGCCTCTTTCATAGTTTGAAGTTAGTCAGGTTTGAGTCGTTGCGAGAGTAGGATCGTTGTGCCCAGCATAAGGCAGCACTGCTGTTGTACAGCGAGTTCCTGAAATCTCCACTTAGATGATAAATTGACGAAGAGGGTTTAGCGAAATCCAGCATCTGATGTCCTGCACAGGTGCCCAGTTCAGTTCACTTAGCTCCGCTCTACTGACCAGTATTTCTTTTCGTTTTCCCTAGGTTTAGGTGCTAGCTTTTGAATGAGCGAGTGAGTGTATTCTCCTTGTTACTTGAATTCATTTTTGAGACTCATGTAACGTAAATTTATATCATTGTAATTAATAAATTTACAGTTCTTTTTCTGTAAGTAGATGGGAATGGTAGTGCTTTGGTGAACATCTGTGCTGGTAAGGGGTTGGCAATAGCCTACACCTACTTTCGACATAAGATGATCCACCGGTATACATGGAGAGTCATGAGGAGGATGGATGGTGAACTTGTTGAACAAAAGGCATTGATAGACTACGTGTGTGTGGATGAGCGAATGAGGAGACAAGTGTTGGATGCAAAAGTGTGGAGAGGGTGGGGGAATGGAGTCTCAGACCATCACTTCGTGATGGCGAAGGTAAAGCTGCAAAGAAAATGGTTGAGGAGACGAAGGGGAAGACAGGAGGAAACAGTTTCTGTGAGAAGAGTGGAGAATTTGCAAGATAATGAGAAAATGGCAGAGTGTAAGACCATAGTGGAAGAAAGATTGAGAAGGTATGAGCTAGAGCAGATGGAAGGGGTGGAAGACGTATGTAAGATATTTACGGAAGAGATAGGTGCAGTGTGTGAGGTGGTTTGCGGAGTAAGGAGGAGATGCAAGGGTGTGCAAGGGACAGCATGGTGGAATGATGAGGTGAAACGAGCTGTGGAACAAAAGAAGAGGGCATATAGTGATTGGTTAGCTAGTAGAGGTAGGGGAGAAAATGAGAGAGAGATGAGAGAGGTATATTTGAGTAGGAGAAGTGAAGTGAAGAGACTGGTGAAGGAGAGTAAGAAGAAAGTGGATGAAGAGTTTGGGAGGAATCTGAGTGTGAAATGGAAGGAAAGTAAGAAATTGTTTTGGAAGGAGGTAAAGAGAGTAAGGCAGTGTGAAAGGGGAAATAGTAGGGGAGTGAAAGATATTAATAATAGATTGTTGGTGAAGAAGAGAGAGAAATTGAGGAAATGGAAGGAGCACTTTGAGGATTTGTTGAATGTAGAGAGTGACAGCAGTACGAGTATAAGTGGTTGGGGAATGGCTGGGAGAAGAAGAGGTGAGAGGAGGGAGGAAGAGATCAGTAGGACGAAAGTAGTGGAAGCAATGAAGAAGATGAAGTTGGGAAAGGCTCCAGGAATTGATGGAGTGTGTGGTGAAATGCTGAGGTATGGGGGTGAGATTGTTGAGTGGATATGGAAGTTGTTTAGATTGGCTTGGGAAAAGGGAAGTGTTCCAGAGGACTGGAAATCAGGTATAATTGTTCTTTTATATAAAGGAAAAGGGGAGAGAGAAGTATGTGGTAACCACAGGGGTATTTGCCTTCTTAGTGTGACTGGTAAAATATATGGTAGAATATTCATTGATAGCATTAGACATATGACAGAGGAGCTAGTTGGAGAAGAACAAGGGGGATTTAGGAAGGGAAAAGGGTGTGTAGATCAGATATTTGTTCTACGATCTTTAGTGGGGAAGTATCTTGAGAAGGGAAAGAAAGTGTATGCTGCCTTCATGGACTTGGAGAAAGCTTATGACAGAATAGATGGGCAAGGTATGTGGAAGGTATTAAGAATATATGGAGTGGATGGGAAATTGTTGAATGCTGTGAAGAGTTTGTACGAAGGAGCTAGGGCTACGGTGCGAGTGGATGGTGAGCTGAGTGAGTTCTTTGATCTCAATGTAGGACTGAAACAGGGTTGTGTGATGTCTCCATGGCTGTTTAATATATACATGGATGGGGTTGTAAAGGAGGTGCAGGGTAGGGCAGTGGATGTGGGGGTGGCTCTAATGAATGAGGGTGAGATTTGGAAGATTCCAGTGTTGCTGTTTGCTGATGATACAGTATTGTTGAGTGAAGATGAATGGGAGTTGCAAGGTTTGGTGAATGAATTTGGGACAGTGTGTAGGAGGAGGAAGCTGAAAGTTAATATAAACAAAAGTAAAGTTATGGTGTTTGAGAGGAATGAAGTCACAAAATGTACAGTGAGGTTGGATGGTGAGGATATGGAGAGTGTGAGTGCATTCACGTACTTGGGTAGTGCTATGAGTAGGGATGGAACTCTGGGGGAAGAAGTACGTGAAAGCGTACAGCAGGGAAGGAAGGTTGTTGGTTCACTGAAAGCAGTGATGAGAAATAGGGAGGTGAGTATGGAAGTTAAGAAGTCACTGCATGATAGTATTGTGATCCCTTCCTTGACATATGGAAGCGAGGCATGGACCTTGCAAGAGGGGAACAAGTCAAGAGTGAGAGCAGTGGAAATGAGTTACTTGAGAGGAGCATGTGGAGTGATATGGAGGGACAGGTTGATGAATGAAGTGAAGGAACATTGTGGGGTGGATGTGGATGTGGTTGAGAAGATTAGGAGAAATACACTGAGGTGATTTGGACATGTGGAGAGAAAGGAGAATGAAAACCTGACTAAGAGGGAATATGTAGGTGAGGTGGAGGAAGGGAGAGGGAGGGGTAGACCGAGGATGAGGTGGAGGGATGGAGTTGAGAGGTATATGAGGGAAGGGGAGGTGAGTTGGTGAGTGATAGAGCGACTTTGAGGCTTTTTGCCTGCAGCCACCCTTTGCAGGATGAGGGCGTCGGGCTATAGATAGAGAAAGAGATTTTTCTTTGAGCTTAATGTAGTTAAACTCATGTTTTTTTCTCTATGTTAAGCTTATTTTAGTTGCCGCTCCTAGTTTGCACAAAAGCTTTACATTACTCACTACTGGTACTTAGGCCAGGTCTTTTATATCAAGCTTAAATCCGTTGTGCCAGCCAGGAGTTAATGCACCGGCAAGAACCTGTTTACCATTAAAAACATTAGTTACTGATTGTCAGGGGTGGAGTCACTTTCTCAAGAGGCTAACAGTACTAACAAACAGCACACATGAGTAATTAGTTTCTGCTGTGTACTGTTGAGATAGTTTATAAATTCTCGTCTTTAGAGAATCGGCGAAGTAAGCCGGCATAAAGTAAAACTTATTGCTTGATTTTCACAAGTCAATTCCTTGTCTCTGTTTTCAAGCAACATTTAAGCATTTTTAGTTCATAAACTCACATCCCTCCGTGACAGGAGAATTAAACAATACTTATGCAGTTTCGTTTATTTCATTTGACTAGTTGTACCTGATCACTCCACCCGTGGCATTCATAACTCATTGTACGATTTGCCATGTTGCAAAAGAAAATTTCAAAATGGAAAGAATACATTGCCGGCCTTCATGACGCAACCATGACTGCCTGTAAAGCTTTCTCTTTGTCCTAGTATTTTCACGATAGTTGATTTCTTGGCCAACCACGGCCTTCATAACACACTTTTCCCTTGTCAGAAGCATACTGGGGTCCATTGTTATAGCATGGATTAAGGCAAAAGCTGGGTATATTATAGTCAGACAGGGGCAATTTAAAATAATTGTGACAGCTAGCGATAATGTAATCACTCTGTGAGTACCAGTCTGTTAAAAATCTGCCAATGGTGCCTAGTCAGCCTCGGATGAAAGAAGAGACTATTGTGAAGGCGTTTCTTGCCGAAGAAATAAAATTGCAAGAAAACTGGAAGTTCAGATATGTGAAGAAGGCAGCCAAGGTATATTTTGAAGAAAAATATTGTCTTGGAGAATGTCCAATGTGTCAAATGTACAAAAGTTGTTGAGAAAGTCCTGGATAGAATGACCAATTACTGATGATCAAATAAAACAAGCCCAATTAAAATATTTCTCTGCCGCTTCTTCTGCACATGAAATACTGCATGCATTGTTTGGTGCATGAACAGATCGGCAATGTTTACCATATTGCTTCGACGATTTTTTTATTTTTTTATTCCTTGCGATGACTGTAGAATAAAGTCCTCATCCAATTCGTTTCCCTCACCCAAATCATCACTGGTACAATCATAGACCTATCATTACCAGCTTAATTGACACAGCCAGAATAATATTACTACTACCTTCCCTTTGGCCAAAACCACTACGGCAACTGTTGTTGTTTAAAGATGGCGTCATATTTCTTATCACCTACCGTTACACATGTACCATCGTCACTCTCACGCCACAGCCAATACCAGTACTACATATCACCCTAACTGTCACAAGCACCATAACTATTACTCACCAAAGCTACTACAGTCGCTCCGATTGCTTCAGTCACTACCTCTGCCATAGTCATCGTAACACCACTCGCACCTCAGCAACAATCACTACCATTACCAATATCACTTTATCTATCACAGGCACCAGCACTGCAACAATCATCACAGCTTCCACAATCCCCACAGCTACGGATTACCAGACCTGCCATAGTGTTCACACGTACAACAACCACCACAGTCACCACAACGATTACAGTCCCAACCAGTCTTGAGGAAAGCTGCAAAAGTTATGTGATATTTCCACACAAAACTGCAAGAAGGTCCAGTTTTTTGCCCTCTAGGAGTCGGTGAAGGGGCCGTATCTCCTTCACCTATATCCCTCCTTCACCCGTCAATCCTACAGCCCTGTCCTCCCTCATCCATTATCTCTCTCATTCCTGCCCTTGCCTCACCCTTGCTCCTCCCGCATACCTGCCCTGCCCCTCCTTCACCCCTGTCCCTCACTCCTGGCCTTCTTATACCCTGCCCATCTCTCACCCCTGACTCTTTCTGCCCCTGGCACCTTCTCCACCCCTTCCTCTCTCTTACCCTAGTCCTTCCCTTACTCAAGCCCCTCCTTCTGCCCTTCCCCTCCTTCACCCCTGTCCCTCCTTCATCGTTGCCCCCTCTCACTGCCCATCCCTTATAACTGGTCCTTCTTCACCCCTTCCGCTCCTTCACCCCTGTCCCTCTTTCAACCCTTCCCATCTCTCACCCCTGCCCCTCGCTTATCACTCCCCCTTCTTTTCCCTTGTCCTGCTTCACCCTTGCTCCTCCTTCATCCTTGCCGTTCCCTCATCTCTGACTCTTCCTCACTCTTGGCTCCTCCCTCACCCCTGACTCTTCCTCAGTCTTGGCTCCTCCCTCACCCCTGACTCTTCCTCAGTCTTGGCTCCTCCCTCACCCCTGACTCTTCCTCAGTCTTGGCTCCTCCCTCACCCCTGACTCTTCCTCACTCTTGGCTCCTCCCTCACCCCTGACTCTTCCTCACTCTTGGCTCCTCCCTCATCCCTGACTCTTCCTCAGTCTTGGCTCCTCCCTCACCCCTGACTCTTCCTCACTCTTGGCTCCTCCCTCACCCCTGACTCTTCCTCAGTCTTGGCTCCTCCCTCACCCCTGTCCTCCCCCTCATAGACACAGGTCATTATGCGTAGCCTCGATTTTATTTAATACCCCTTTCCCGTCGCCCTCCTAAATATTCTAATTATAGTGCTCTCGATAACGCTGGTGGGGAGGTGACCCAGTTCTCTCTCTCTCTCTCTCTCTCTCTCTCTCTCTCTCTCTCTCTCTCTCTCTCTCTCCATTTCCACTTCCCGACAGCGAGATTAAAAAGACTAATTAAATGTGACTCCAGTTTGCTTCCTTTTAATGACGCTCGCCTCTTAAATTGGAAAAGACGTAAAATCAGACGGAATCAGATACTTCCATTTAGCAAAGCACTGGATTTACAAATCTGATTATCGGTCTGGGTGAAGGATGTACTTTTTAAGTATTTGGCTCGTAGTTCATCCTTAGAGTAGCCCAAGTGTTTTCCCCTGCGTTCTATCCACCATTTCTGACTAGTTATTTTGTTGCCACAAGGTCATCCTAATCCCCCCCAACTCATATGTAAACTTAAGATTTTTGCTCCAATGGCGTATTTTTACAACACCCACAAGGACGGTCAAATATACATTAGTGCTTGTCCCTAAATGTGTCACTCACCCACTCATTCAATGATTTTCTGTAGTTTATTGAAAAATGTAGTCCAGTCCATCTGAAAGGAGTGTTCAAATAACAAAATTTTGCACAATGGTAGACCTCCCCTGGGCCACGTCTCTGGCAGGGTAGGAACCCCCGAGGACCGCCCGCCAGAGGAACGGTGGCACCCAAATTTCCCCACAAAACCGTTAGGCTCGACAAAGATTATTTTTATTTATTAGAAGCATGAATTATTCCATAATGGCACAGCTTCACTAGCGCCATGTTAAAAGCATTATGCCCCCCTCCAAAGCCGCCCAACGACAGAAAGGTTTGGGTAAGGATGGAACCACCAAGGGTCGCCTCTTACGGGGTGGGGACGGCCCCCATTGGTCACAGCAAAGTCATGATGCAAGGCCTTAGTTTTTAACTTACCAGCATAAAATTTTGCCTATTACTGGGCTTACTTCGGCCACGTTTTAGGCACGGTGGGATCTCTGGTAATTACCTCTCAAGAGCGCTGAGGGGAGGGGGATGGCCCTAAAGGGATATCGCCATTTTTTTTTTTTTTTTTTTTTACATTTTTCCCCTGGCAATAATGCAGGGGTTGGTACTGTCATCAAAGGTGTCCCTTTTCTTGTTTTCATTGTAATATATATCAATCGATCTTGTTCAACTTAGGATGGACTTCTAGTAGTGAACGGGTTAACGAAGGCTATATCTAACCGTTCCAATTTAGCGCATCCATCATAAAGCAGCGACACTTGCCTGGAGGTAGTAGGAATAAAATTAAAACCAAGTCACCGGACTTGTAGTTCAACGGGTTAATAAGTGACAGAGGGGACGTGTGTGAACTGTTCAGACTTGTGAGACATTGACTTGGATGGTAGGGGAGGAGGTAGGTGTGGTTGGTCGGGGTGGTGACTAGCTGGCTTATTGTAGTGACTGACGAAGTGACCTGGAGAATGCTAAGGTAGGAGTTCTGCGAAATGTCGTAGTTAGTTGTGTGGTGTGATGGCATTTTGGAAATATAGTGTGGTGAGGTGATCTGTGCTGAGCGACAGCATGGTACAGTGAGGTGTGAGGTGGTATGGTGCGATAGTTTGGTTGTGGTTGGGCAGTGTTATGCAATGATAGTATACTGAAGCGAGGAGTAGTGGCACTGTAGTATTTTGGTGGTGTTGTGTTGTTGTAGTGAATTAGTTACTAACCACAGTCACCAATATATTGTGTTGACAAAGTTCACAATAATATTAACCTCAATGGCCACCATCACGATTAATATTCACAATTATCATAAATGTAGTCGCCACAGCCACCAGCATCACGACTATATTTACAACAGTAACACTGTATTTTTTATCACATTCACTACTATCATGTTCACATTTTATATTTTCACGGTTATTTTTATCAGTTTTCCACCACAGCCATTATCCTGTCCTCAGATAATCCCAACAATAGGCAAGCACCATTCATGGCTAGTTTTATTCCTGTCACTTTTACTTGAACATTTTTTCTTCATCTTCATCATCATCATCATCATCATCATCATCATCATCATCATTTGTCCGGTTACCAAAGATTAATTTCACCATAATATGTGGAGTGGATGCGAGTGTGTTGGAGCGTGTTAGCAGCATTACCACAGTCATCAACACAAGCATTACCGTTAGCACTACATCACTCGAACTACAACCAACCCTAAAATCACCACATTTATCATCACATTCATCACCAACACGAACATAATCAGCTGCCCTACGTCAATCATCATGACACTTGTAGTTACCACTCTCCCCAGTACATTACTCTATCTCTGCCACACTACAAGCTCAACAGTCACCATCACCCCCACAATACCGTCATTCTTTTCACACAACGAAACGAGAAGCATACAAGCACAAAAGTACTAGACAAATGCGGGGCCATAAGGGGCTTCACTAGCATGAAGCTCCTAGAGTGAAAATCTTTAGGAAAACAAAACGCAGCATCATATGAGGCTTCGCTACAGTGAATCACTTTGCGTGTGAAAAATCGCAGGGTGTTACTGACTGACTGGACAGAGTTTATATATGCTACGGCATCTGAAAAAAACAGGTGAGAGAAATGGAGAGGAAAAGAACACTGTAGATAAGATGGAGAGAGGCTGGGGGGCTGGGGAGGTGAGGTGGTGACCAAATGATTAGAGAAGTTTCCCGAACTGGGGTAGGAAACAGTTTGATATTTAAATTTCGTAAACAAATATTCGACAAGACCTACCGACAAGCAATAAAATCACCCCCGCTAACATCATCATTCTTATCCTAAATGAGACACCCCTAGCATGAATGTATTTAACTAAGACAGGGGGTATTAGCAACGAAGTAGCACCATTGAAAGTGTGTGCCAGGAGATGGAAACATATGAAACTAAAAGTAAGAAATTAATGCAATGTGAGTACACAGGAAAGCAAGTGAGTCTAGTTCTATGGAGGCTGTACCGTACTGAGTAGCAGAAGGTTATTCTATCATCACGGCAAGAAGGCTTTTCCTTATCCACCAATCCTTACAATCAAGCTGGCAGACAGTTTTTGAGAAGCATCACCATACACTGTATATAATGTCATGCAAATTTCACCGGAAAGGATAAGTGAGGTCCTTTTCACATACGTAACTTTACATATACGACTATGCTTATAAACTCAGTAGTCATTTCTCTGACACAGGTTCGCTTCTCTTTCCTTCTCATTCGCCTGTGTTCATTCCTTCCACTCTCTATCTTCTCTCTTCTCCTTCCTCTCCATTTCTTTCTTCCCTTACCCTCTCTGCCACTTCTACTGTTGTTATTCATCCCATTCCCTTCCCTACGTCTTTCCTGTTCTCTGTCTTTTCCAAACCTTTCTCCAGTTCCCATTTCCTTAACGTCCTCTTCTTCCTCTTATCTCCCCTTCTTCTAGTGTATTTCTCACTTTTCCCTTTCCTACGGTTCACCCTCCCCCTCAACACATCTTCCCTTCTTCTTCTCTACTCTTCATCTCTCTTTTCCTCCTCCTCTTCCTCCTCGTCTCCCCTCACTTCCTCCTCCCCTCCTCTTCCCTCCCGCTAATCTTTTCCTTCTGTGTTACTTCCTCTCTCTCTCTTCCTTCCCCCTCTCCGCACCCTCATCCACCAGTGTTTGATCAACGTTCAGTAAAATATAAATTTCCTATAATCCCTGCTGAAAGTGGAAGCGGAAATTGGATTATGTGTGATTTATGAGTGCAAACAATCTCTCTCTCTCTCTCTCTCTCTCTCTCTCTCTCTCTCTCTCTCTCTTCAGTAACACTTTCTCTTCTGTTTCCTCTCTTTAATTATATACACACCATTATTTCCAAATTATTTTTGTAGAAACTACCTAAGCAATATTTTTCTATTTCGTTCTTCGTTTTCCTCTCTCTAGTCTTACATTAACTTCTCATTTATACTCTTTAGAAAAATTATTTTAGTGAGCTTCACTCATCAGCCAGCCAGTCCGACACCAGGCACGCGTGGTTAATTTCGAACAGGTTGGCACACACACACAGGGAAAAAATTAGTGACATCACAAGGCAGACGACCACACAGGAAATGGATCAGGCTACTTGAACTGAATCTACTATGTAGCCCTCACAGCCCCAAGGATTTCTTTGGCTGAATAATACAACACACTAATATATCAGATTTGTTACTGTGCTGATTTACAGTATCTCTTATCCTAGCAGTAATGATTTCCATGGTTATTTAAAGTACTTGCAAAATAATATTACGTTTACTTTGCATACACACTTTCCGTCTGCATTAAATGTTGCCTTTCTACCAATATAGGATGTAGTTTAGTTGTTATACTTTAAAACGGGGGTCAATATTCTGCTATTAGTGTCATTAGACCCCTAATTAACTCTTCATACAGGGCTGGATATTTAAGAGCAACTGACTAAATAGTGTTAACTGACAGCTTAAAATCTTTATATTTAACATCCGCATGAGCATGCTGCAATTTTAGTAAACACAGCTTAAACCCACTGTAAGAGATCTAGGGAAAAAAAAAAAAAAAAAAAAGAGTAATGAAGACCATGGATCAAACAGCATACAGCAGCTACACTCAGCTGGGTCTTGTTGCAAACTGACAGCTGACCACCAGGCTGCCGCCCACCAGCCACTACGAGGGCAGCAAAGTGCTGCCAGTTTTATTTATCTATTCTTTTATTTATTTATTTTGCGAAACACTCCATTCCAAATTCAGATATCTGCCTAAATATTGTCATTTATTTATTTTTCTTCTGCCTAGTCATGTCATGTGGAAGATCTTTTCCGTTCATACCTCATGTAGTAATACTGTGAAACCCGTTCTCTGTCGTAAGTTTGTAGGTTAGGCAATTTTGGAAATCATGATAATTTAATCTTTTACTTTTTGGATTGTACTGAGAAGTGGAAATCTGATGGGTTACTTTCAGATGGGGGTCTGTGTCCTTCAACTTTGCTCTACGGTGCTTGTTTTCAAGGTATATATATATATATATAGGTAATGTATGCTCTGACTTTTAATTTAGCGTTTAGTCTTTGGGAATGTGTACAGGCTGAAATATGATGGGCTGCTTATGGAGAGGATGGGGAGTCAGTTTCCTTCAGTTTTGCCCAACAACATAAGGTTTTCAGGATTTTTAAAACTTTCTAAAATATCCGCTTAGCTTCTATAATCTTTTCATTATTTTGAGTAAGTTTGGAAAGGTCTGAATACGTGATTTCATGGGATAAACTGTCAGAAGTTCATAAATAAGGGGGAAAAAAAAGGCCAGGTCCATGTGTTATGAAATCCAGCCATTAGGTCCTTTTTAGGATCTTTTTTTGGCACCTTTTCCCGTCCTTATGTAGTCAATAAAACGGCGTCCGAGAACTTCCTGGTTCAAGACAGGAAGTTGCCAAGCATTGCCGAATGATCCAGTCTCTCACGTGAATGAGAATATAAGCTAAACTATTTTCTATCGGATCCTCGCATTTGAAATATTATTATTCGTTTCCTCAAGGGTCTAGCGACTAACAGACTGATTGAACTACACTGGTCAGCAGCGAGAAGTGACCCAGAAGCGCCACCCCTCGGGTGAAGTGAGAAAAAGATATTCCATTTCTCATCACTGGTTGGTCAACAGACTTCAGAATAATGGAGTCATGTGTGAGTGCTTAAATTTTTCCTAAATATTTCTCCTAGTACCGTGTACTAGTATACAGTTAGTCCAGTCATCATCTTGAATGAATAGGCTTTCACAGGTATTATGTGTCACGAGTCGGTGGGAAACCGCGAACTCTAGTGGAATCCCATGTTTATCGTTCAGTTTAACCGCTACGTATTCACCCGGTCGGGAGTGTTTTCAGAACAATTTTTCACTGTGTCATAAATTATCGTCTTTGTGCGAGACATTAGCACTTCCGCTGAGTGATTTATTATGGGCGTGTTTCGCTCATTCTAGCCGTTAGCAATGCGGTTGGACACTCGCTTCTTTCCCACGATTTGAAGTCAGTCAAGATTTGTACGCCGTGAAAGCAGGTTGGGCCCAGTGTGTAGCAGAGCCGCTGTTGTCCAGTTCCTGAATTTCCACCTAGTGTGATTGGAGAGAGACTCAGTGTGTGCAGTGTCCTTCCTCAGTAATGATACCCAGTCATCCGCTTTGTCCACTTTTCTGACCAGTATTTTCTTTTCATTTTTTCCTAGGTTTAAGAGTTTAGCTTTTGAGTGAGTGAGTGAGTGCGATCTCCTTATTTTGAATTCATTTTTAAATGTAACGTAAATTAATTTCTTTGTAATCAATAAATTTAACAGTTCTTTTTCTTGAGCTTAATGTAATGTAAACTCGTGTTTTATTTTCCATATTAAGCTTATTTCACTTATAGCTCCTAGTTTGCATAAACGCTTTTGCTATTCATAACTAGTATTTAGGCCAGTCCTTTTTGTATTAAGCTTAAAATCCGTTGTGCCATCTAGGAGTTAATGCACCAGCAAGAATCTGTTATCATTAATAGCATTAGTTATTGATTGTCAGGGGTGAAGTCACTTTCTCCAGAGGCTAACAGTACTAACAAACAGCAATTGTGAGGAATTAGTCTCTGCTGTGTACTGTTGAAAAAGTTTATGAATTCTCGTCCTTAGAGAATCGGCAAAATAAGCCTGCATAAAGTAATCATTGCTTGATTTTAACAAGACAATTCATTGTCTTGTTCTCAGTATTATTGAAAATTATCCTTTAATATTTCATACTCTTTAAAAACCCCGTGACAATTGGCGACCTCGCCAGGATATTAACTCCTAGCCCTAAAGCTATTCACGAGATAATACTCACTCGTTCATACTTAAGTATTTATCATTAAAGTCTATACGCACTATCTTACTGGTGATTATTAATTCAATTTTATTAATTTACATAATAGTTTTCAGTCAGTTGTTTGTTTAATTTTCTTTCTTTACCAGTTTAATTAGATAAAACTGGTCACCACTAACCTGTGCCTATATTCTTTATTCTCGATTATTGGCATCTTTCTCTGAAAAAATTGCAGTCAGTACTGAGTCGCTAGTTATTTAGACTGAGTTAGCATCATGGCAGCCAATATCTATGTACAGGAAGCTAAAGATATGGGCCTTACTGACCCACAAAAAATCCAAAGCTACGTCCTCTCATAGTTTAATTACAATCAACAACGTGAGAAAGATGCTCGTGAAGAACGCGAAAGAGAACGTGAACAAGAGCAAAAACAACGCGAGGAACGTGAGAGAGAACGTGAACACGAGTGAAAACAATGTGAACTCAAGTTAGAACAAGAGCGAGAACAATGCAAATATGAGCGAGAACAACATGAAAGAGAACGTGAATATGAATGAGAACAATGAGAACACGAACGTGCCGAGCGAGAAGCACGCGAAAAGCATGAAATTGAAATGCTGAAGCTCAAGCGAGATTCCTTGGCTTCAGACATATCTGGTGCAGCTGGCCCAAGCTCCACGAGTGCTGTCCCTGCACATGTTATGGCGACCCCACACATCAAGCTTCCCCCATACAAGGAAGGCGAGCAAATCGAGCCATACATAGCTCGTTTCAAAGACATGGCTCAACTTTACCAGCTGGATGATGCAGCTAAGCGGCTTCAGTTTCTTAGCCTGTTTGAGGGCCCTACCCTCGATATTCTCCACAGAATTCGTGGAGACAATCTCACGTACAGTCTCACAGTTGACAACGCCAAGAGTCAGTTCATGAGGGCACGTTTACAGGATAAAGAGACTGTTGTTCAGTTTCTTGACCGACTTACTGCTTATTTAAATGAGTGGATGGAGAAAGATGAAGCTCCTTCCACGCGTGAGGGGATAATTGACCTTGTGCTGCGCACGCAGCTAGAAAAGTCGTGGCCTACCGAACTTATGGCTCAGCTTAAGATCTGCCAGGTAAGAGATGCCAGCCAAATGGTGAAGAAGGGTGATGCATTCTTCACTGCATACGGGTATCAAACTCACAAGCAGCATACCTGGAACAGGAAAGCTGATAAATCTGGGAAACCGTCTCAGACTGAATCCCAGCAACAAGGCCATTCTCAGAGTAATGGCCAAGGTCCAAAACCGAAGAGGAAGGACCAGGGGCAAAACACTCAGAAACCTGAGTGGAAGACGTACAACAAGTACCATAACCAGCAGCAGTATCAGCCACGCAACCGACCATCGGGACTGTCCTTTTCACCACCAGCTCAAGTGAATAGGAGGCAGGAGGTGAATGCAGCCTTCATTCCTCAGCAGCAGCACGGTGGTCACGTCCCTACCAGTACGGGTACTCCCCCACAGTTCTCTAGTCCCACAGCGACAGTGAACCCCCCTCCACAGATGGCCAATGCTCCATCTCCCCAGGCAGTGAGTACGACCCCTCAAGTTTCTAATTCTCAGGGCACCATGTTTGCCGCATCATTTATTCAGCAGCCTAATCAGTGGCTGGCTGCTTCCTCCACAGGTCCTCCCACAGGTGAGAGTGCCTTCCTTGTTCAGCCAGGGTTTGTGGGAGACATTCCTGTGAAGGTCCTGAGAGATAATGGGTCCTCAGGTTGCTCTGTCAAGCAGAGTCTAGTTCGGCCTGAGCAGTACACAGGTCGACAGATCCATGCTAACCTTATTGATGGATCAGTGAGATTGTTCCCTGAGGCACGTATCCAGGTGGCATCTCCATTTTACACTGGTACAACAGTCACAGTTGTCATACCAGAACCTTTATTTGACCTGATCATAGGCAATATTCCCGGTGCCAAGGATAGTTGGACCGAAGATGATGCTACTCAGATTTCGGCTGCAGTAACACGGGCCATCGCCGAGGCTTCGAACTATGTCACCCCGGTGACCATTGTATCGCCAGATGATCTGATCTGTAGCCAACTTGTTGTTCAAGAACAACATTCTGACCTGACACTTGCTGCCGTGCAAAAGAAACAAAAGGGTACAGTGATAAAGTATTCACGGGGAGGTCAAGCCAAGTTCCTTCGCAAACAAGGGCGGCTGTACCGTGAGTCACGAACACCCCAGGGTGAGGTTCAACTGCAGTTTGTCGTTCCCGCTAAGTACCGCCTAGCAGTGTTAGAATGGGGTCATTGTTCAGCCTCAGGAGGTAACATGGGCAAAAGGAAGACCCAGGGCCATATCCGAGCTGACTTTTTCTGGCCAGGGATGGGACGAGACATAGATAGTTTTGTGTGTTCCTGCAATGTGTGTCCATGTAACACCAATCAGGGACACGTCCTTCCTGTGCTGTTTGAACCCACACCCATAATCTCTGACGCAGTTGAGAGGCAGGGCAGTGGTAATGTGAGTGCAGACCCGATGTCTTGCCTACTAACTGATGGCTAATACGGGCAATTGTTGTATGCTGGGTTCCGTAAGATAGGCGTTCTCAGAGATTTGAGTAATCCAAGGACCAGCCTGGTTCCCAGTTAAAAGTGTACCAGTAATTGCTGACGACTTGCCCATTTGTCCCACAGGACACGTTACGTCCAGAACTTGTATATATATGTATACCAAAAGTTAAGGGGGAAGTTTGAGAACCCTGCAGAGACAATCTGAGGCTCCGTATGAATTACCTTGTGGAATGTCTCGAGCTGTGGGCCTCTATGAGGATTCCCGGAGAATGCACAATATCCACATGAGTGTTCACACCCACGGTGGGTGTTAACACGTGATCTGTCCGAGATTGCGTAGCGATTCTCAGCTTCCTGTCATTAACCTTAAGTGTAGAGTTAGGTTAACCAGTAAACTGCCTGTTCTAAGAGATTTGAGCAATTCAAGAACTGGCACGTTTCCTAGTTAATAATGTTAGGTTAACTAGTAAACTGCCTGTTCTAAGAGATTTGAACAATTCAAGAACTGGCACGTTTCCTAGTTAATAAGCGTTAACCAGTAAACTATAAGGGTCCTGAGCGATTTGTGAATCCTAAGACTACATTTCCTGGTTAATAATGACATAAGTACTGATTGCTAGGCAGAGAAAGAGAAATGACACTTTTGGTGCTCCATCTTGATTCCTTTCGCAGGTGCAGCTGGCGGGTGCAGCATTGCTGTGCAGATCAGCTGGTCGTCCCTCTTGCATGCTGCCGCCCCTTCTCTTCTGCCTCGTCGTCATTAATTACTATAAATTTGCATTATGTAATTTTACACATACATACAGTTACACAACAACTGTCACACCTACACCATGTATTACATACATCACGCTACATAACAATTAGTTGTTAATGTAAATGTAGTGAATTTTTCACTCAGTTTGACCTGAGTAAAGGATTTTTCACCGTCGTCACGGAGTTTTTCCCTCAAGCTTGCTTCTATTAACGTAAATACGAGGTTTTTTCGCTCATTAGCAACTGTGACTTTCTCCTGTAGCAGGATAGCACACACACACCACAGTGTGATTCTTGTGTGATTGAGTAGGATTTATATGTATGTATATTGAAATTTTTTTCCTGAGAAAAAAATTTCACTTTTGATGGGGCGTAATGTCATGAGTCGGCTCGTGATATCAACTTTGGTGGGAAACCGCGAACTCTAGTGGAATCCCAGTGTTTATCATTCAGTTTAACCACTACGTATTCACCCGGTCGGGAGTGTTTTCAGAACAATTTTTCACTGTGTCATAAATGATCGTCTTTGTGCAAGACATTAGCACTTCCGCTGAGCGATTTATTATGGGCGTGTTTCACTCATTCTAGCCGTTAGCAATGCAGCTGGACACTCACTTCTTTCCCACGATTTGAAGTCAGTCAAATTTGTACACTGTGAAAGCAGATTGGGCCCAATGTGTAGCAGAGCCGCTGTTGTCCAGTTCCTGAATTTCCACCTAGTGTGATTGGTGAGAGACCCAGCATGTGCAGTGTCCTTCCTCAGTAACGGCATCCAGTCATCCGCTTTGTCCACTTTTCTGACCAGTATTTTCTTTTCATTTTTTCCTAGGTTTAAGAGTTTAGCTTTTGAGTGAGTGAGTGAGTGCGATCTCCTTATTTTGAATTCATTTTTAAATGTAACGTAAATTCATTTCTTTGTAATCAATAAATTTAACAGTTCTTTTTCTTGAGCTTAATGTAATGTAAACTCGTGTTTTATTTTCCATATTAAGCTTATTTCACTTATAGCTCCTAGTTTGCATAAACGCTTTTGCTATTCATAACTGGTATTTAGGCCAGTCCTTTTTGTATTAAGCTTAAAATCCGTTGTGCCATCTAGGAGTTAATGCACCAGCAAGAATCTGTTATCATTAATAGCATTAGTTATTGATTGTCAGGGGTGAAGTCACTTTCTCCAGAGGCTAACAGTACTAACAAACAGCAATTGTGAGGAATTAGTCTCTGCTGTGTACTGTTGGGAAAGTTTATGAATTCTCGTCCTTAGAGAATCGGCAAAATAAGCCTGCATAAAGTAATCATTGCTTGATTTTAACAAGACAATTCATTGTCCTGTTCTCAGTATTATTGAAAATTATCCTTTAATATTTCATACTCTTCAAAAACCCCGTGACATTATGTACACTGTATGAAAATGACTTCAAATGAATAAGTATAAAAAGGCATTTTAAAATTGTACACAACAGAATTTCTGAAATTAGTTACTCATTTTCCCCTGTTGTCAACAGACGGATCCCAATTTTCGAAAGTATTATATATTGGTTACAACATTTTCTAGGTGGCTGAAAAATGAACCCGACAGTATAATGCAATAAAATTAAGTGTGCATGGTGATGTTCGAGAACAGAAAAAGTTAGTTAAAAATACGTAAGTGTAAAGCCTGAGAAATAGTATGTGGTAAACAAGCAAATCTAAAATCAGAGCATACAGTCGGACAGGGAGACAAAACGACCTGGGATGGTAAGGTGAGATGGCGTGGATTAGGTGAGGTTGCACGATGTGAGAGAGAGAGAGAGAGAGAGAGAGAGAGAGAGAGAAGGGGGGAGGAAGGGGAGGAGGAAGAGGTGACTGGTATTTTTCACTGTTGTTAATTACGGCAAAGAAAACCCTCAGATATGAATGGGCAAATTAATAAGCCTTAAGTAGGATACTAAATAGGATACTCTACAGCAAAGCAAATACAATATTCTTTGAATTTGTAAACCCCCAGAAAAGAGTCTGCCGAGAAAGTATAATACAAATACACTATAGCAAAATGTCATAATGGTGCAGAGAGAGAGAGCGAGAGAGAGGGAGAATTATGAGCATGATGAGTGGATATGGAAAATGTGCAGATTGGCCTAGGAGGAAGGTAGAGTCCCAGAGGATTGGAAGTCAGGTATATTGTTCCCCTGTACAAAGGAAAAGGGGAAAAAGAAGTGTGTGGTAATCATGTGGGCATTAAGAAGTGTAAGATAGGATACTTATTGACTGAGTTAGGGAAATAACAGAAGAATAAATTTCACAAAATCACACTTTCTTCAAAACCAAGCATAAAAACTACTTAACAGTCATAATGACAATAGAATATTCCGGTCAACTCTCAGTTCTTTCAATAATAACTTTAACAAGTCATCACCCATTCCCCCACTACAGTAAAATTTTCAAACTGTAACATTACAAATGACCTGCATGGTAGAGTGAGTATCCTTGCCAGTATATTTGTCAGAAATTCTACCTTAGAGGATATCAGCCAGAACGTCCCTGTAATGGAACTTAACTCTCCCAAAACTGTTCTTAAAATACAGACTAGATACGTAAAATATATCCTAGACAATTTACCAACCAACAAATCTCCAGGGCCAGATGGAATTCCTCCAATTGTTTTGAAAAAGTGCTCCCCAGAACCTGTTTCTGTTCTAGCTAAATTATTCAGACTATGCATACGTACTTCTTCATGCCCTAAATCATGGAAAAAAGTCAATATCCACCCTGTTCCAAAGAAAGGATGTTCCTCTGACCCCTCTGATTACAGACCAATAGCTATTACGTCTTCTCTTGATAAAGTATTTGAATTTGTAATTAATTAGCACATAGTTAATCGCCTTGAATCCAACAACTTAATTAGTGATAGACAGTATGATTTCTGCCACGAAATATCCACCACTGATATACTCAATCTCCTGACACATACCATCCATCAATCAATTGACCAACATGGAGAAGCTCATGCAGTAGCCCTTGATATTTCTGCAGCTTTCGATAGAATATGGCACTGTTCCCTGCTGTCCAAACTCCCTTTGCTATTGACTGACGTCTTTTGGGGACTGAATAACCTTGTCTTGAATGGGGACAAAATAACCTTGTCTCATTTAATGATAGTAAAACCAAATATATACAATTCACTAATAGTCAGATATTGCCAGATTATTATATTTCCTTCAATGATACTAATATTCGGAAGATTAATTTCAATAATTTTGGAGATGGGAATATTATATTCCCATCTCCAATGATATTGAAATTCTTGGTGTTTCAGTTAACAATGCCCTCAGCTGGACCTCTCGTGTCAGGTCACTTGCTAAAACCACCTCAAAGAAACTTGGATTATTGTAAAGATTCCGTAACTTCTTCACTGACGCGAGGTTGACTATAATTCATAGGAGTCATGTGTACTTTCACCTAGAATATTGCTCACCCTTCTGGAATGAATGTGGAGAGGATGCACTAAAACAGCTAGATAAAATTCAGAACAAAGCTATGAGAATTATTAATAACCCTGCAGTTACAAATAACCTACCTCCCCTACAGGTAAGAAGGAATGCTGCCTCCCTTGCATTATTTTACAGATACTTTTATGACAAATGCTCAGACGAATTTGCGTCCATTGAGCCACCTCTCCATGCCTTTCCTCGTGCTACACGGGCATCTGGTAGCGCTCATGACTGGAATGTCACACTGCCATATTGCAGAACTTCATACTATCTTTTTTTTTTTTTTTTTTTTTTCTGATCTGCATCACTTTGGAACTCGCTTCCCCAGAGTTGTTTCCCCTCAAACTTCAACCCACTGCTGTTCAAGTCCAACTGTTACATTTTTTATGAACGAAGGACGCCAGTAATCTGGTGTATGGATTACCTTTTTATTCATTTGTTTTTCCTTCCTCTGTTCTGTTATTCAAGAAATAATAGTTGGTGAAAAACAGGTAAGTTTAAGGAAGGGAAGAAGTTGCGTATATCAGATATTCATCCTAAGGTCTTTAGTGGAAAAGGTTCTAGAAAAGGGAAAGAAGTTGTATATGGCCTTCATGGATTTGGAGAAAGCATATGACAACATGGATAGACAAGGAATGTGGAAAATATCAAGAATATATGAAGTAAATGGTTAGTTGTTGACTGCCGTGAAGCGTATGTGTGAGGGGGCTAAGGCTGCAGTGTGTGTGGATAGTGAACTGAGTGAATTATTCTATATGAAGATTGGATTGAAACAGAGATGTGTCATGTCTCTATGGTTGTTCAATCTGTAATTGGAAGATATTATAAGAGAGATACAAGGTAGGGCAGTGGATGTTGGAGCGGCTTTGATGAGAGAAGGCAACGTTTGGAAACTCTCTGTACTGTTGTTTGTAGATAATGCTGTATTGTTAAGCAAAGACGAAAGGGAACTGCAAGGGTTCGCGAATGAGTTTGGAAGAGTGTGTAAGATAAGGAATCTAAAGATGAATGTAGGGAAGAGTAAAGTTACTGTGTTTGAGAGAAATGAAGCCACTGGATGTACAGTGATGTTGGATGATGAGGAAATGGAAGCTTTAAGGGCATTTAAGTACTTAGTATGATGAGTAGGGATGGAAGTTTGGAGGCTGAAGTGATTGAAAGGGTACAAGGAAGAAAGGTTGCTGATTCTTCGAAAACAATAAGAAACCGGGAAGTGAGCATGGAAGTAAAAAAAGTCGCTGCATGACAGTATTGTGATACCAACTCTAATGTATGGAAGTGAAGCTTGAACCTTGTAGGCGGGGCACAAGTCAAGTGTGAGAGCAGGGGAAATGAGTTATTTGAGAGGAGCATATGGAGTTACATGGAGAGACAGACTGACCAATGAGGAAGTGAAGGAGCTTTTTTTGTGTGGATGTGGATGTGATAGAAAGCTTTAGGAAATATACAGTGAGGTGGTTTGGCTATGTGAAGAGGATTGAGAATGAGAGACCAACGAGGAGAGTGTATATGAATGAAGTGGAGAGGGGGAGGGAGAGGGAGGCCAAGGATGAGATGCAGGGATGGAGTAGAGAGGTATATGAGACGGGGGGGGGGGTGAACTGGTAGCAGGGCAGTGAAATGGCGGGGGACCAGGCGACATGGAGGTGATTTGTTTGTGGCCACCCTTTACGGGATTAATGGCGTCTGGCAACATACAGATAGAAGATAACGCCTCTCCTATATGATACTTCTTTATCCAACAGTTACAGGAAAAGAAAATAACTACCAAAAGTGCTAAAAGAAAAAAGAATATGGAAGTTAAAAAAGAAGTCAAAAAATGTCCAGCAGGGAAGTATAAATCAGTACTATCTTTCATCATGTTCTCTTCCGTCAATAAAAGAATGACTCACCAAAACTAGGCAGAGAAACTAGCAAAACTAATGGGAGCCAGTGTTAAGGAACTTCTGCCAGTCAGTATTGGTGACACTGCCAGGTCAGACTAAGCTATTTACTTACCCTTAACTGTTCTGAACTATGGTATCCTACCTCCAGTTCCCTTCACTTCGAACACGGTAAGAAGATATTGGCTTTCTTTTTTTCCAGCCCTGCAAGATTTTTAGATCCCGGTCATTTGGCCATTAATGAATTTGGGCCGCCACCATAGCTTATTATCCTCATCATCATAACACAACGCTTAATAATAGGTAACATATCAGTTAGGACATATTTTTAGGCTTGTCTTCTCACTACTGTAAACTCACTGTAGTGGTAAAGGCTGAGCGTGTGTGGGTCAAACGCTTAACCTCAACCTTCTGTCATTGTCACAAATTTATCCTTGCAGCCAAGCTTCAGGTAACACTTTCGCTGATTTTGGCTCATATGGGTATTTCATTCAGAATTTTATGGTTTGTGAAGGTGACTAGATTAAGGCGTCTGGCTATACTGTATACAGACTGACAGACTAGAAAATTAAAGCTGAGGGAAATAGGCTTTCCACATCTCGTCGTAATTATTATCATCATCTAGATCATCACCATTATATTCATTATAATCATCATTAATATCATCGTTCACGCTCTTCACACGGACGAATAAAGTGGGTCAAGTCAAGAGATAGGAACACGAAAGTGATATCATCAAAGTACAGTATCTGGTCAACGGGCCTATGTATTAATTCAGTTATCACTAAAAACTACAGTATTATCTGCTGCACCTCACAAGTATAGAGAACCTTGAAGGTGCAGGGGCCCGAGTCCAGGTCCAGTACATATTATAATGGCACACAACCATCCTGCCTCAATTGTTGGTACAGTTACACGGTCTCCAGTCATTTTCTGGGGATCAAACGTGTCTAAGGCCGTAACTCTGATGGGGCCTTCTAACAATAAGACGACGAGGCGCCCTCATGAAGACACTAAAGGTAGCACTCGGGGAATGCACTACCCTCGCCCAACAAAATATGATCAAAGAGTCGAACATTTGGCGTTGCCTCGTAACCTTTACTATAGAGCGATTGTTCTGTAAATCGAATTACTTCAATCTTGCTTGACCCTTAATACTTCTTCCAAGTTTAATTCGAATCTGATAAAAAAAAAAATTGACCTTCCCTGAAACCTTCACACTTCACTTATCCATGTGTCTTTGACCTACGATTGATTATTGAAAAATCGAAGTTTATGTTGAATGCACCATCTGACAGTGACCCTGGACATAGTTTTCTCAGACAACAAGTGGTTAGTCCCTAGTCTGATCTTCAAAATTTCCACCAAGATTGATCCAAAGGAAATATTAAAAATTAGTTATTTTATTCTCACACAAACACGGTGATCGTACTTTGACCTTGCCTTGTGACAAGAACATATGACTGATTGCATTCAAAATCGACCCCCTTTGTCGAAGCCTTATCCTCACCGCTTCCACCAAGTTTGGTCTAAATCGGATAAAAATTTTGTATGTTGACCTTGCTAGGTCAAGCTGATGTAGCTTGGTGAACCTGGCCTTTGACCTAATGTTCTCAAAAACACACAAAGCTTGATTAGAATAAAAAATAAATTGTGTTATTTTGTTTACATCCACATCCACACCTCCATACACACATAGAGAGAGAGAGAGAGAGAGAGAGAGAGAGCACGCCAAGCTTAACATAAACTGGCTCTCGCTTAGCGAGCGCAGGTGAAATAAAAATGTAAAGAATAGAAAAAAATGGAAGTGGTAGAGAGAAATAAATTAACGAATGTGGAGATCAAGCGTGTGCGATTAAAATGGCGGGGCATGAGGAAGGAAAATTACGAACGTGAGTGGAAGGAAAGAGTTAAAGGGAGGGCTATTTGATTGGAGTAGGGAGGTGGGAAGAGGAACGGAAAAGCAAGGAGGAAAGAAATAGAAGGAAAATATTTAAAGGGAGATAGGAAACTGGGGGTTGGTGGTTATGAGTGGGATGGTGATGAGACCAGAGAAAACTGCTGACCGAAAGGATGCCAGTTCGATCCTATTTTCTTCTAGCTATGTATACCCTTCCCTATAGAGCAAAGGTTGGCTACCCTGAATCTAACAGCACAACCATCAGTCCCTCCACCCAAGCCGGAAGGAAAATATGAGAGGGACCGCTGTACCGTGAACGATATGAAATCCTACTTGGAAGTTCAAAGGACTGGATATATTAAGATACGTTCCCTAAGTCAGTCTACTTTCCCATTTTCCCTCTTCCTCCTTCCTTCCTTCTTCTTCCAATTTCATCTTTCATCCTCCCAGTGTACTTCCTTATCCTTTTCCTTTCCCTCCCCTTTCTACCTTTTTTTCCTTTTGTTTTTTCCCCGTTCACTATTCATCTCCTCCCCCTCCTATACCTAACTGCACCACCCTCTATCCGTCCCTCCCCCTCGTCGTAATTTCCTTCATCTTCTTCGTCCCCTCTCCTCTTCCTCCCACACTTCCCCCTCTATACTTTTGCTTTTTCCTCTACATCTTCCTCTCCCCTTTCCTCCATTCCCTTTTACAACCAAACATTCCCCTCTTCTCCTCTTCCTTCTCTTCTCCTCTTCCACCTCTCCCCCACACACCTGCTCCCCTACGTTCTCTCTCTCTCTCTCTCTCTCTCTCTCTCTCTCTCTCTCTCTCTCTCTCTCTCTCTCTCTCTCTCTCTCTCTCATATCACAGTTGTACTCAATCAGTATTTCATCGCACTCTTTTTCCTCTCTTCATTCTCCCATAACTTTCATTTATACGCAGTGGATAGTAAAGTGTAATTAGCTACACACACCATACTCATCTTACATCCTTGGAAACTGCACAGGCATTATCTTTCGATGTCGTTCTTATCTTCCCTTCGTAATCCTCTCATCAACCTGTCGTCTTTACCGTAGGTTCTGGATACAAGTAATGTAATATATTTATAACATTATTACCAGATTGTATTTATTTCCTTTGAAGCTACACAGGCAATCTCTGCTTTCTCAGTATTTCTGTCCCCAGTCTCCTGTAAACTTCTTTATATACATGAATAATACCAACATAAGAAGACAAATGATCTTAATGGATCTGCAAAGTCGATATCTCACAAAAGTATGTACGTGGCAGGCATGGGTCTGAAGTCTGGTCTCAACATTGTGGTTTTCGGCCACAGGAGTTTCAAGGTCATCACAGCTCGCCCTGACAACCTCTAGGCCCGGTGGAAAGTGTGAAGACCTTGTGATATTTCCGAAAACAAATCCACATGATGGCTCCAGAAATAAATCACACACACACACACACACACACACACACACACACACACACACACACACACACAGCTCGCTGGCGCAGTGGTAGCGTTCTCGCTTGCCATCTGGTAGACGGGAGTTCGCGCCTCGCTCAGGTTGCGAAAAGTTTCACTGACGAAGTAGGTGGTTACTGTCCCCCTTGAGCAAGGGGACGGGTGTGCGCGTGTGTGAAGGTCACAGCCTTGCCCTTAGATCGGACTATATGAGCTCTCAGCTCCCTTCCGGGAGGGTAAAAGCTGACGATCACGACCATCAAGTGATCCTGACCGACCCGATGAATTACACACGCACACACACTCTTATAAAACGAGGAGAGTGTGGTCCGAGAAGATGATAAAAGTTTCCTGAGGTAGGGCTGGGTAGATAACGACAGGTCAATTGTTGACTACACGAGCCAGCAACCTTCATACATTTTTCTTTTGTGTGTTCCCAGTACGCGGCAGACAAATATTTTAAGAATGTGTACTTGTGTGCGTTATACAGTTATTCTCATTGAGCTTTGTGGCAGACAAAGAGTTTAGTGGGGAATGTAATGTAGGAATATAGTGAAGAAAAAAATGTGTGAGTCGGGTTAGGGGATAGGGTGGAGCTACGATATACAGGTGTGGAAATGTTACAGTGGAGACGGGTGGGAAATAAAAGTAAAGGGGTTAAGGGATCATGACAACAAAGATGTATTGGAAAAGCAAAATAATCCGAGAAGAAAACTGTGCTACGAAACGTCTGATACTAAAAAGGTTAAAATATTAGATATCACGAGAAGTATCGAAAAAGCACAGCAAATGATAAAAAAAGAGAGATGGAAAGACAGCAAGGACATGTAGCCGCTTAGACGCGATACCACAGTTGGTCACCAATTTACTGTAATGTACCGGCTGTATGGAATACTAAATTTCCCAGCTGGCACTTCTCGCAACTAAGTCTCACTACCACGGCAGGCGGCGGGAGTAATGGTGGTAATCCTGTAGTAGCACCAGTCGAGCAGGGCAGTACTCCCGAGGTGGCTGGAAAGCTGATGACAGGGAGTGCTGGGGCTCCCGTTTCATCAGTCCTCAGGACTAGCTCCTGACCATCCCCCTTTGCTGAACTTTTTCAGTGTCTCAGTTACACAGAGAGTAGGCCAGCATGCTCTCCAGTACAAATTTCTCTAACTATCTACACCAAACTACATGCACAGTACACACTACACTTCCTATTCAAAATTCAACAAAAATGGCGTCTCTTCATCAAGCCTCGGAGTCCCCAGGGGGGGGGACCATAAATGCCACCACCATCCGCCCCTCTCCCGGTGACGACTCGAAGTGCCTGGAACCACTGTCTGACTCTCTTCTTCTTCATTTCTGCAACATTCGCGGCCTTTCCTCTAACTTTCGCTCTGTTGAGCACCACCTTTCCTCCTCTAAACCTCACTTTCTTTTTCTAACGGAGACTCAGCTGTCTGAGTCAACTGACAGCAAACTCTTTTCTGTATCCTCCTACTTTCTCTATACTCATTTCAAAGCCAAAGGTGGCTGTTGTGTATATATACGCAACAACTTATCTTGCTATCGTGTTCCTGAACTCGATTCTTCTGAATTCACTACACTCTGGTTTCGGCTCTCCTGTCATTCTCTGACTAAATATATCTGTGCTGTTTACTTATCCCCTAATTCTACTGACTATCAAAAATTCTTCGACTATCTTACTTCTACGATGAAACACATTCTATCCATTTCTCCTTTCTCTGAAGTCTCCATTCTTGGAGATTTCAATGTTCACCACCACCTTTGGCTCTCCTCTCCTTTCACGGATCCACCTGGTGAACAAGCCTACATCTTTTCTATCCTTAATGACCTAGAGCAGCTTGTACAGCACCCTACCCCTATCCCTGACCGCCTTGGAGAGCGCTCCAACATACTTGACCTCTTCCTCACAACTAATCCTTCTGCTTACTCTGTTAATCTTTTCTCTCCGTTGGGCTCCTCCGATCACAACCTTATTACCTTAATCTGTCCTATCACTCCGGTACGGCCTGTGGACCCTCCAGGGAAACGTCGTCTGTGGCATTTTGGAGCCGCGGACTGGGAGGCCCTCAGTCAGTACTTCTTTGATTTTCCCTGAAATGATTATTGCTTCCATGGCCGGGAGCCATCTGAGTGTGCCTTGCGCATTACAGAGGTTATTCTCTCGGGCATGGAAGCATACATTCCTTTCTCATATCCTTTGACTAATGCAAGAAAGCCTTGGTTTAATCACGCTTGTTCTAATGCTGTCCGCAACAAGGAGAGGGCCTACAAATGGTACCGGAGCCAACCCACCCCTGAATCACATCATCTTTACGTTTCTGCCTGGAATCGTGCTAAGTCTGTTCTTCACTCTACTAAAAATAATTTCATCCATACTAAATGCTCTCAACTCTCCAACTCGAATTCTTCCCGCTCCTTCTGGCACCTTGCCAAAAATCTTTATAACAACTTTACCTCATCATCCTGCCCTCCTCTTTTCTACTCTGATGGTTCTGTAGCTATTTCTTCTACTGATAAAACAGATCTCTTCGCACAGACTTTCTCCTCCAATTCCACCTTAGACGATTCCAGTGCTGTTCCTCCATCACTTCCCCCCTCTGACTTCCTCATGGCTGATATTAAAATTTCTTCAGTTGATGTATTTTCTGCCATCACTGGCCTCAGTACTAACAAGGCATATGGGCCTGATGGGATCCCTCCTGTTGTTCTCAAGAACTGTGCTTCTGTGCTTACACCCTGCCTAGGCAAACTCTTTCGACTTTGTTTGTCAACTTGTACCTTTCCTTCTTGCTGGAAGTTTGCTCTCATTCAGCCAGTCCCAAAGAAGGGTGATCACTCCCAACCCTCCAACTATCGTCCAATTGCTTTAACGTCCTGTACTTCAAAAGTTTTCGAGTCAATTCTTAATAGAAAAATTTTAAGGCATCTTTCCTATCACACCCTTCTTTCCGATCGTCAGTATGGGTTCCGTCAGGGACGCTCCACTGGCGATCTTCTCACCTACCTTTCAGACTCCTGGTCATCCTCCTTTCGGGACTTTGGCGAAAGCTTTGCCATTGCACTTGACATCTCAAAGGCTTTCGATCGAGTCTGGCATAAATCTTTAATTTCCAAACTGCCCTCCTACAGTTTCTATCCTTCTATCTGTGCCTTCATCGCTAGCTTCCTTTCTGGTCGTTCTATAGCCGCTGTTGTAGACAGCCATCGTTCTTCTCCTAGATCTATCAACAGTGGTGTTCCTCAGGGCTCTGTCCTATCACCAACTCTCTTCCTTTTATTCATCAATGATCTTCTAAGCTGCACATCTAACCCTATCCACTCATACGCTGATGACTCCACCCTTCACCTTTCCATTCGGTTCCCGCAACGCCCATCTCAACAGTTAATTCAACAAACAAGGGATGAGGCTATGGCACACCTAATGTCTGACTTGGCTCGTATCTCTGACTGGGGTAAAAATAATATGGTTGTTTTTAATGCATCTAAGACTCAGTTCTTACACCTATCAACCCGACAAAGTCTTCCACAGGTATACCCACTAATGTTTAATAATATTCAGCTTAATCCTGCATCATCCTTGAACATGCTTGGGGTTTCATTTACTCGGGACTTATCTTGGAAAGATCATATTACATCTCTTGTCAAATCTGCTTCCGAGAGATTGGGTGTGCTAAGCCGACTCCGCTCTTTCTTTAACCCTGCACAATTGTTGACTCTATACAGGGGTTTTATCCACCCCTGTGTGGAGTACAACTCTCATGTGTGGGGAGGCTCCCCACATACAGCTCTTCTCAATAGGGTGGAGTCAAAGGCTTTTCGTCTCATTAACTCTCCTCCTCTTACTGACTCCCTTCAACCTCTGTCTCTTCGCCGCACTGTTGCATCTTTATCTCTTTCTATCGCTACTTTAATGGTCACTGCTTCTGTGAACTGTCTGCTTGCATTCCTCCACTTGTACGACGGGCGCGTAGCACCCGTCTGGCAGCAAACTCTCATCCCTTTTCTGTCCAACTCTCTAATGCAAGAGTTAACCGTTACTCCTAGTCTTTCATTTATGCAACAGGTCAGCTCTGGAACTGTCTCCCTCTGTCTGTATTTCCTGCTGCCTATGATCTCCAGTCTTTCAAACGCAGTGTGTCCAGGCATCTCAAAATGATCGGATCTTGAATTTGGCTCTCTATTGTATTTTGTTTTTCTCTTGGAGGGAACTGTTACTGCGGGCTCATGGCCTTTGGTTCCTTCTTCCTCGCATAAAAAAAAAAAAAGTCAGAGGTAGCGTGAGGTGAACAGGAACTGGAGCAGGTGTGTTATCTCTCCTTTTATTTGCCACAGAAAGATACAACTGCGACAAAAGAGTGTATCAGAGTAGTACATCTCCCTTGTATGATGGCTGAAAGTATTCTGCTAATTCCAATCTGCCCTGCACTGGGAGCAGGCTTAAGTCAGCCTATTTAGAGATGCCACTTCTCTCAAAGACAACGAGAGATATACATGAGTTGGCGTATAATACAACCCCACCATGCACATTATACATCTCAGTAAGGCAGCATTAATTACATTAAATACATTAACATGGATATATGTTTCCCCAAGACCTAAACATATGTACAGTTGGAGAAACTTCCGCGCGGGACACCGTGTAGAAGGAAGCAGGAGCGGCAAATAATTTGATCTGGTAACAGTGTTGGGGGTACAGGAGGGGTGGCAAGTGCGGGGTAGGTGAGGGACTGGGCGAGAGGGTAGTGGGGGGTAGCTGTGTGGTGGGAGGGGTGGGACGTGAGGGATCGGGGGGTAGTGGGAGTAGCTGTGTGTTGGGAGGGATGGGAGTGGGGGTAGCGGAGTGCTGGGGAGAGGCTTAGTAGCCATTTAATGTAACATAATTTGCTTTGATTTTAAATGAATGTGTTTTTATGACAGGAGAACACACGAAGTAGCAACAAGCTGTAAAGTGATGGTTCATGACATGATGAAAATGGTCAGTTCAGTGATCATAAAAGGCTGATACAAACACACAGACATCATAACACGTAACCTAATATAATGACTCGCTCCCCTTCGGTACCTGTAACATCCCTATTGTAACACATTGACTAATATCAGACGTTTACCTCAGATACTTCTCAGAAAAGTTGCTCATACATTCTTTATTGTAACGTAGATATATAGCGTATGAAAAATAAAGTATATATAATATTCCATTTCTTCGTTGTTTCAGTCAACCATTAGTATTTTTCCCCTTAGTATTTTTTTTTTATACCCCGAAAGGCATTAAAGTAGATATAAAGACAAATGTATCTTTGTTAGCTGTCAATGTGAATTTGATGTATTTCCTAAACCGTAACCACATGGTGCCTGCTTGTCACAAACTATTTAAGCATAAACCAGACCTAGACCTTTTCAAGTCAATCAACAGCGTCTGCGTGTATGAGTGTTGTGCAGTGCATAATACATGGTCTCTCGCTTTCTAACTTTCTCAGTTAATCTCACAGAGACTAATAGGTATGCTTAGGATAATCATGCATTTGCACAGGAGCATATGAAAATGCATATTCTAGCCATTTATGATTGTAAGTGCATATTCCTACTTTTTTGTATATTTATACGGCATAATCTTTGAAATTTCCTGGGTATTATAACAAACTCTTCAACCTGTAATATATTTAAAGTCATAGTATCCATCAGATCACAGTGCATTTTAAACTCCTTAACTGGCTGTGGTTGGGAAAGCCGTGACTTGATGGTCAGTAGACAGCAGCTGAATGGGATGGTTTCGTGTATCACCACTTGACTCACCAGAGTCTGTGCATGATCTGTGACTAATATATGTATAAGAATGGCCGACCCCACCAAGACCAAGGCAACGATATATATATATATATATATATCGTTGCCTTAGTCCTTGGTGGGGTCGGCCGCTCTTATAATTTATGTTGTCGTCATTAACTTCTGTCAGTTGCGTTCTCTTCCTCCAGGTCTAACTGCCTCATTTCTTTCTCAGCTCCGTCTCTTCACCTAATCCCTTGGCTTCCCCTCGTTCTTCTCCCTTCCACCTGACTCCATGCCACCTTCACAGGATCAACTTCCTCCATCCTGGTCACCACGGCTGGATTAAGCATGAGGGAGGCCCGGGGCCCGCTTGGAAGGGAGGCCCCCTTTCCAACTCCCCCAATGGCATACACCACAGACCATCGCCGGATTAAGGGGGAGGCCCAAGGGGCCCGGGCCCTGGGCCACCCACCAAGAGGGGGCCTCCCACCAGAGCAACTTGTGTTCATTTTATTTCGTGTTTATGCATTACATATTACAGCATTGGATGAATAGTCCCCGTTCAGTATTTCCTAACTAAAAGTGTCCTATTTATATATTAGGATTTAGGTTACCAGTCTGTGGCACGGCTGGATTAAGCATGTGGGAGGCCCGGGGCCCGCTTGGAAGGGAGGCCCCCTTTCCAACTCCCCCAGTGGCATACACCACAGACTGGTAACCTAAATCCTAATATATAAATAGGACACTTTTAGTTAGGAAATACTGAACGGGGACTATTCATCCAATGCTGTAATATGTAATGCATAAACACGAAATGAAATGAACACAAGTTGCTCTGGTGGGAGGCCCCCTCTTGGTGGGTGGCCCAGGGCCCGGGCCCCTTGGGCCCCCCCCCCTTAATACGGCGGTGCTGGTCACATGCCCATACCACCTCAAACGTGCCTCTCTTGCCTTCTCCACAACTGACACAGCTCCTGCCTCTGCTCCGATGTCATCATTCCTTCTCCTCTGTCAGTGACACTCCCATCAGTCATCCCAGCATCCTCATCTCTGTCCTCTCCAGCTGTTTCTCTTTATTCTTCCTCAACGCCCAGGCTTCTGCGCCATACAGCAATATAATAGCAACATCTGGAAGATGGCTTCAGGTCATTTCTCCATTTAGGCTACCTCACACACCCCAAAGGGGAAGGGGGGCGTTCTCCAGTTTGGAAAGCACTGGTTTACAAGAAGATTGGCATCAGAGTGCTAACCCAACATAGTCATTGGTATTGACACATTCTATCAGTGACGTTTTTTTCTCTTGGTTGTTAATAATATTTGTTTATCCAAACAAATGTTAGATCGCGTAGTACTAGCTTGATTTGTGTGTGTGTGTGTGTGTGTGTGTGTGTGTGTGTGTCCGACTCTGGGCATAGGCTTCACAGCCTGCTTTCATGTCCCAGTAGTCCTCCTTCATACCACACACCTCTCCATGTCACCACTTCGGCGCTAACACCCACCGTCCATACTGAATACATGCTAGGGCTGTCTCATACAGGACTGGTGTATTGGTATTAGCGAGGATATTTTTACGACATGTCGGCGGGTCTTGTGTTAGATCAGTAAAGTCTGCTTTTTAATGCAATTCAAATCCTTAAACTGTTCCATGCCCCAGGGGGGATTTGAACCTGGGTCCGGTAGGGCTGCTGTCCACCTCACTACCGACTGAGCCATCGGAAACTCAGTAGATTAGAATAGTTGTTGAGAAACACTTCTTGTTTAAATGTAATGGGACAAATAAATCCTTCCTTCGACCTAATTCCCAGAAAGAATTATTACTCAGCTATATTCTCCTCAACTGTGAATTGTATGAGACAATAAGTATGTGATCTTATCTCTTAGTGTGTATGGAAGGAGTGGGCGGAGAGAACTGCATGCCAAAATTTAATGCGTTGGGGTGAATGTGTGTGATTCACCGGGTCGGTCAGGAAACCGTGATTGGCGTGATCGTCAGCTCATTACCCTCCAGGAAGAGAGCTGAGAGCTCATATAGTCCGATCTAGGGCAAGGCTGTGACCTTCACACACACACACACACACACACACACACACACACACACACACACACCATTCTCTCCCTCAAGAGGAACAGTAACCTCCCACTTCTTTAGCGAAACTTTTCGCACCCGATCCGGCGCGAACCCCCGTCCTACTGGATGGCAAGCGAAAGCATTACCACTATGTCAGTTGGTGTGTGTGGGTGTGTGTGTGTGTGTGTGTGTGTGTGTGTGTGTGTGTGTGTGTTTGTGGAGGCTGGTTAGAACAATTGTGTGGACGGGGCGAAAGCTACTGCAAGCACATTTGTTGATATTACATTACCAAAATTTCGTAAAATGTTAGATGCATGCACAATTTGTGGCAATGCAAGTCTTACATAGTGCTGGAAATTTTGTGTGAGTGACGTGTGTATTTTGTCAAATATATCACCATCTTTAATAGAGACATTATGTCCTTATTCACTTTAGATGACAACTGAAAAATAGACTGATTGTATCGTATTCCTGCCAACCGAAAGGTTACCTATGTGACTGTATGTAAGGTAATCTACTGCGTGCGTCAGAGAGATTATGCACGTTTAATACTCGTTTAATCACACACGCATGAACATTAGCATAAAGTTATATAGGCCTATTAAGACATGAGGGATTGGCCCTAAGAAAGTGTTGACCAGAGTATGCATAAATTTATAGTCTGGTATAAAGGCCAGGCTCATCCATCCGTAAGCGGGGTAAGTGTCTATACGACTATAAAAGGATAACAAGTTACGCTTCAGTCAAAAGGATGTATTTTCCTTATTCTGCCAGCGTTCGGTCTTAAGTTAAAATAACAGTAGTTGACTTATACAAATTTATAATGGACTGTTACAGGATATAAGATTCGGTATTCAATACAAGTTGCAATGAAAGTTACAGTATCTTTGTTAAGCAACTTGCATGAAAGACAGCTGAAATAAATTCTAAATATTTGTAAATTCTCGGTTAACAGTAGAAAGCTTTCCGATGAGGGGACGGAATGACGGAGGCGAAAGATAAGGTTACGTATTGGCGATACCTGTTTGCATAGGTACTGAACTTATTCAATCAAATACCGAACCATCTTTAGCAGCATGTTGCCACTACCTTTAATTATTAATAGAAATATAGAAAAATTGCAGAGTTTGTTGACAGTTAATAGCTACTTAACCTCTCCTTAACACCCACTTCCCCCCCCCCCCCACCGCTCCTCCTCTTCCCCATCACTCACATTCCCCGCAACTCCCTGCTTCACCCCCAGGACTGTTACCAGATCATTTGTCAGTCGCTGCTGCTACCATCTACACAGTGTCCTGCGCGGAAATTTCTCCAACTGTACACTCGGAAACCATAATCTCTAGCCCACCTGGGTCGGTGCCGGAGATTAGTATAGCGCCCCTTCTGGACGTCGGCCCACTCTAACTATCACGGGATAACAGACGCACGAACACACACAGTCCTTATAAACCACTCGAGGCTTCGCTCTGAGTGTGTCGTATGTTTAATTATCCTGCTATATTTAATGTTAAGCAGTCATAGTATGGCTATATAGGTGTCATTATGTATAAGAACTGTATGTGGCATTGTATATTCATTACACAGGGACACGAGGAAAAACTAACGTAGGTTGTAGTTACGAAAGTAAGAATGGAAAATATAGATTCCAAACCACCCAGTGATTCGACTTATGTTTTCAGTGTGTGTGTGTGTGTGTGTGTGTGTGTGTGTGTGTGTGTGTGTGTGTGTGTGTGTGTGTTTTCTGTAACACCAAGCTTCATCCGTAGAAGGAATGATGTTTCATAAAGGCGTGTCTCCATTTAGCGTCAGTGATAGCTCGCCCATTCGTCATTGTGCGCATCGCCCCATAGCACATTGTTTCCATCAAAACTATGGTTCATCCATATTTCCTTTCTTCCGTGTAACTGTATCCATATGGCTGTGTGCTTGATTTTCACTTCTTTATTTACCAAACTAATGTGGATCAGTTACTAGTTATTTCACACACACACATGCACATAGTGCAACAAGACTGTGCAACAAAACTGTTTTGTTGGTATGACTATTGGTTACATGAAACACCAAAAATATTTTTCACATGTATTATGCATAAACATTGTAAACATTTGTGATTATTATAGTAACATATATTTTGTCTGGATACGCATATTTTTGCCTCGACATTATAAGCATAATTATGTGAAGTGACGTAAAACCACAAAATGAAATACCTTGACAAATTCCCGAGAGTTAAGAAAGAATGTGTAATGTGTATGTGGCCCGAACGAGGTTACAGGAGGTGCTACCTCCCCCGCCACCCCTAACAAGGCACCGTCGTAGGCGAAGATTTAATTCCTGACTACAGGATCCCGAGGCAAGGCTGCTGCCACTGAGACACCTCGTGCCCAAAGGTTAATACCCTGTCCAACCTCCATCTGCTGTTATAATTTCATGCAATCTGGCGGACATGAAATCTACCAGATTGGTGCAGATGTTCGGCCTCCTCCTTATTCCCTCCCACACATTATGTGCGTGTCTCCTCGCTGTCTCCCTTGTTTTCTCCTCAACACCACATTCAGCAACCATATGCGTCCAAAGATTTTCTATTGGATTACAATCGGCCCCTTTTGGGTGACAAGTCCAACAAAATAGTCTGTGAGTGCAACTCAAACCAACGCTTGACTGCCCGACTTGTAGGTATTGGACTGTGGTCTTGCACCATGTAAGTGGACTGTGGGTCTGGGATGGGATTATGTTTGCACCAATGGTAGAAAGCATATCTCTAGAATTTTTATATACTTCTCTGCAGTATGTTCAACAGCACCTCACTACCACATCCATCCATGCATGGAGGTTGTTGCACGACAGCTTCTCGATGTCTCATGGATGTGTCTTCAGTCATATCTTGTATTACGTAATTGCCGACACTGGCAACCAACTACTGCGACAGATGTGAAACATTTCTCATCGGTGAAAATGATGGACCTCCAGAAATCTAATCCCACAGCCGCATACGCCTCAGCAAACTTTTCCATGCTTCCTTATGTGCCTCTGTTAAGGTTTCCTTCCGCGCTGGGATGAAGCATTTTCTGCCAGTCTCCCGTATTCGTCTCCTAGTGATTATCGGGTGACACTGAACTCCTGTTTCCCTGTGTGAGCGGCACTTGAGAGTGGTGATCGTTCTGCTGCCCTTTGTGGTCAGACTTCCCGTGGGCCTCCGTGTGCCGACGTGGGATACTCAACGTATTACACTATAAGTGTCAAATGAGGAGTGATTGATCCACGTGTAAGTTAAGTTTCCTTAAACATATGGTTAATTAAATACGGTTTTTCATATACGTATTTAAACGAATGAAGGGGAAATAAAAGATATAGATGGGGTGTGGTGGAAGTATCGTGATCTGGCACTATGCTCAGATCAACTTACGTCTGAACTGTCTCGTATAATTATGAATCAATTATATATTAACCTTCATTACTAGGGATGACGCCTGGTGATACCAATACACACACACACACACACACACACACACACACATGCACGTGAATACAAAAGTTCACATCCTTGTCTCGTTTGCACACACACACACACACACACACACACACATGCACGTGAATAAAAAGTTCACTTCCTTGTCTCGCATGCACAGACATACACACACACGCACGCACACACACACACACACACACACACACACACACACACACACACACACACACACACACACACACACACTGAAAACGTATGTCAAATCACTGGGTGGTTTGGAATCAATATTTTTCATTCTTACTTTCGTAACTACAACCTACGTTAATTTTTCTTGGTGTCCCTATGTAATGAATATACAATGCCACATACAGTTCTTATACATAATGACACCTATATAGCCATACTATGACTGCTTAACATTAAATACAGCAGGATAATTAAACATACGACACACTCAGAGCGAAGCCTCGAGTGGTTTATAAGGACTGTGTGTGTTCGTGCGTCTGTTACCTCGTGATAGTTAGTGTGGGCCGACGTCCAGAAGGGGCGCTGTACTAACCTCCGGCACCGACCCAGGTGGGCTAGAGATTATGGTTTCCGAGTGTACAGCTCCGGACAGAAGTTCATGATACAGGGTAATCTGCCACCAGAGGTCAGGTTAATCGCACACGTTTACCCCCCCTCCAACTCCCCCTCCTTACCTCCACCAACCACTGATTTGTTGGGTGGATGGATCGGAGATATGAAGCTTCGCTCACTCTCACGTCTTGCTGAATGTAATGTTACTTTCATTTATCTTATTGTTAGGTGTATTATCAAGTGCATAGATCCATCTTCAGTTCCATGAGAAGTGATTATATCGAATTTTTAGCAGATTTCAATACAATGACCTTAATGTATAGATATTGGGACTCCATATTGTAGTTACAAATCATAATAGATAGATAGATAAATAGATAGACAGACAGCTCTATGCGAGCCTGGGAATGGGAAATGAGCTTGCAAATTACACTGAGGAAAGCTGACGACAGATTACGAAGTGGCCAGTAAGGAGATGATGCAGTTAGTTGTCAGCAATCCACCGGTGAACAAAGCCTTAGTGACCATACACACACATACACACATACTCACACACAGGCTTCTAGAACTTTCCACCCACAAGGAACACACGTGATACGTCTCCTGTTTCACCAGAATTTAGGAAAGAGAGGGCAGAAAGAAGCTAGCCTTAGAACAGACAGGTCGCAGGGAGAAGGGCTTAGCAACTTGAGAGAGAGAGAGAGAGAGAGAGAGAGCGAGCGAGACAGGGAGACAGGGACTCTGCTCAACTCACCCGTGAGTGAGAGACTTGTTAATATTTCCAAGACAAATAAAAATAGTCCCATACTATTCTTTACCTCTCCTGTCACTACATGACAAATGGGAAAGAAGATTAACTACTTACAAGCTACTCAAGTATAACAACCGCTCGTCCCAAGTCTAATATATATAAAACTCCACTACAAGTAACTACAAAGTCTTTTATGACATTTGGTAGCAGCGAACGTATACGAACCTCGTCTACGAATCAACAGTGAATTCCTACAAAATATCAAGATTGAAAAAAAAAAAAAAAAAACTCTCACAACCAACAACACAACCAGCTCCTAACAATTCTCTCCAACCAGCCCCCTCCGTCTCCCCGATCATCATGCTGATGCTGAGGTGAAGTGATCACACGACGCCTTGCAAGTAGTTTAACAAGTACTGATACAAACAATCTTGAAATTTCTACGACGAACCAACGAACTACAACCATCTACAATCAACTACAAATAACAACTCTACGAGTCGTCTGTATAATCTTCTACACGCACCTACAAGTAGCGGCAGTCTTCATCCTGCAACGAGTAAATCACAAGAAAAAAATACCAAGTCCATATTCACAACTCATCTTACTCACTCATTTTCACTCAAGTTACTCATCGCTACTCATTCACACACCACAGCTACCAGTGTGGGAAGCCGACGTCACCATGTGCTGAGATGACATCACAACGCTGCCATGCCAAGCAACATGTGACTGACACCAGGTACCTCTCACCCACTACTCATTACTCATTATTCACATAGCTCCTACTCATACTCATTTATTTTCACAGTTAAGTTGGAAATTCGACGTTCTATGCTGAGGTTTGCCTGGGACAGCTGTTAACCACCACAAGCACCAGGCCATGGAATTTCCTGAGTAATATCGTCCATCAACACACCACTAGAATTATCAAGAGATCTTCAATCAAACCTGTATTTTTCTTCCGAGATAGACTTTTGTATCGACACACCTCTACGATCTGTATCAAGTGGGTAAATTATACTTACTCATTTCTTCTCAGTGCTAAAATTAGCTATATTTAACTTATTGACTCATCTATTTTGTTAGGACATAAATAAACAAGAGGCGTATTTCATAACACCATATCTTAATGACAGGAATATTTTCGCCACCACCCAAGTTAATACCAGATGACACACAATTTGCCACAACAACAGACTCACAATTAAGAGAGCCTCAAGGCAACCCACCCCTTGTACAAACCTCACCACACACTAAAGATCAAGAAACAAATACGGCAGTTTCAGATGATGAGTGGGAAACTCCCTCTGACGTAGAAAGTGCGGACTTTGCTGCTGCCTTGCACACGTATGCCAATATACTTAACAGGGTTCACCGGTCCGGTCGTACCTATTCCACCATTCCCTCACACAACAATAAACACGTCCAAGTTGAATTAACAGAGCAAACAGTAAAAATGAATCAAGAAACAAATACCGCTGATCTAACAACCACACCTCACGTGTTTGTGTATCACAAGGATAAAACTGCCCCAAAATTCTCTGGCACAGACAAAGATCGCATTGATGTCATTTCATTAGTCAGTCAGTGCGAACAAATATTCATCAAGCGCCACATACTAGATGAACAAGAGAAAATTGCTATTTTTTCATCTTGCATAAGCCAGGAAAGATGTCCAGCGAGCAACTTGCTTCGCTCCGACAAGCTCCATCGTGCTAGGACATATGATGAATTTAAAACTAAATTTCTGAAGAAATTTTCTGGAGGTATGAACTTCTTGCCAGGTATAATTCCAGAATTACATAAAATTGTAGATCTTGTAAGGGAACACACTACAAACCATGTGCTCAGTGAAATAACTGCTGATGTCTCCACAATCAAGAGAACATTATTAGCTACTTTGGAAAATTCTAATTGGATAACAGATGATGGAAAATGTCCCCAGACCTCGTCGTGGACATCATTGGTTATGTAGCTGCCTTGTGTAAATTACCTGATAGGACCCTTAAGATCGCCAAGACGATTGCGTACACCCTAGGAATGTGCTTGCTAGACTTAATGAACGAGGTAGAGATGCAGTGCAGTAAAGCAGGTATGGTCGGCACACATGCACATTCTGGTAGAATGAGGGTACCTGAGACAGTATCAGCTGTGAAAACATCTACACCGACCCCAAACAGAGAACAAAATAGATCGCGACCAGAAATCAGGCAGACCAAACAAGCAAACGTGACAAGGCCTCGTTCACAGACGCCTTCCTACAGGCAGTTTCATAAGTTTTCGCGCAGCCCAAGCAGGTCTCGCGCCATAAACAACACTTCTTATGGGAAATCACCTCGTAGGTCACAGTCAAGGGATAGGTCCATTCTATGTCATTATTGTGCAAAACCAGGACACACAAGGTATGAATGATTTATCAAGGCAAAAGAGGACAAACAAAAGACACAAGGATTTGGTCCTTACTGTAGGCATCATAGATACCAAGGGCACTGGACCAGTGATTGCAAAACAGTAGAAAAAATTGTGGCTATGTTCAAATCGGGGGAAGACCAAGTCATGACAAAAAACGAACAAACGTAAAGAAGAACAAGGCTAAACTTCACATAGGAGGCATGTTGGGAAATGAGTGTATCTTGATACCAGCTGTATGTGAGGATCAAAACGTTTCCTTATTTTTAGATACAGGCTCTCCAGTGAACTTAATAACACATGAAGAACTAAATAGAATTCTTAAAAATAAAAAGAAAGTAACTTTTCTGGATGAAGCTGATTTAGATTTATACACAGTAGATGGACAAGAGATTACAGTGAAGGGTATGATAAGATTAAATATCAGTTTCACAGAAACTACAAGACCATTCTCTGCATTTTTCTATATCGTTGAAAACTTAGCAATTAAAGCTCATATGTTACTGGGCTTAAGATCCATGAGAGCTGAGAACATAACTATACTCCCACAAATGAATGGAATAGACTTTGATAATGAATTCATAGAGGAAATAACTTCAGAGCCCTCACCGATTGGTAAAAGAGAGCCAAAAAGAATTGGTAATATTAAAGGCTTAAACAAGCATACACAAACAGATGAGTGTATAGATCCACTCCCACCACCAACCCCATCCTCCAGAATTAGTGACCCAGATAACAGTACTGATTTATCAATTTTTCCAGCCCATCTCACTAATGATTTAGTTATACCACCTAATTCATACATGAAGGTTACCATAAAGAGCAAATTACGGAATAGTACTGTTCTTGTCTTAGAAGAATTATGTAAAGTAAAGGGATTGTCAGTAGAAAACGCATTATGTCATACGAACGACGAAGGGCAAACTCAGATATTCATAATTAATCACATGAATGGGGAGGTTTAGTTGAAAAAGGGAATTTGCATAGTTAATATTGAAAAATGTCCCGCCCCTGTGAAGGAAATAGTTATAGCTGGAGTAACAAGTGAGATAAAATCTACGGATAGAGAAAGAATAAAAGAGAATTTAATTCACTCAGGTGAATTTGATGAAGAAAATGATTTGTTAACCCTGCTGGAAACACACAGGGACACCGTAGCATTGCCCGGAGAACAATTGGGGTGTACTAACTTGATTAATCACATGATTAATGTGCACCCAGAAACACCACCAATTTTCGTACCAGCTTACCGCATACCACACTCCCAACGTACACTTGCAAATCAGTATGTCGATGAAATGTTTAAACTTGGAATTATTGAGCCTTCAGTCTCCCCGTGGAATGCCCCCTTATTCTTCGTGCCCAAACGAAATGGAGAAATGCGTGCAGTAGTAGATTACCGTAAACTAAATAATCACACAATCCCAGACAGATTTCCCATGCCATTGCTAAGCGATGTTCTACAGAATATTGGTCCTGAGAATAATATATTCTCGACCATCGATCTCCTAAACGGCTACTATCAGATTCCGGTATCTAAGGAATCACGTAAATTCACTGCCTTTTCAACAAACAGAGGCCATTATCAATATACAAGAATGCCAATGGGACTGAGGACAGCCCCAGGCACATTCCAGCGTCTTATGAATTACGTATTGTCCGGAATTTTAGGACAAGGAATAGTTGTTTATCTTGACGATATTATAATCGCAACGAAGAATATTAAGGATCATCTCAGGAAATCAGACTTACTCTTACAAAAGCTTAGTGATGCTGGATTAAAAATTAAACTTTCTAAATGCAAATTTTGCTTTAAGGAAATAAATTTCTTAGGCCACAAATTAAGTTCTGATGGTATTCACACCACTGATGACAAAATACAGGCAGTGAGAGATTTTCCTGAACCCACTACGACTGATGAAGTTTGACAATTTTTAGGTCTGGCTGGGTACTATAGGTCATTCGTACCACAGTTCTCTCATATAGCCTTTCCTCTATTCCAACTACTCAAAAAAGATGCCGTATTCCAATGGGAAGAAGAACAAAAAAGGGCATTTAACAATCTAAAAATTAAACTAACAAATGCACCTTGTTTAGCATATCCAGATTACATAAAATCATTTCTTATTTGTACAGACGCATCAGTTAAAGGATTAAGGGCTGTACTGATGCAGGAAGATAAAAGAGGAAAGAATCAACCAATTGCATTTGCCAGCAGACAAACAAGAGGTGCGGAGAAAAATTATTGCACTACAGACTTAGAGGCACTTGCAGTGGTTTTTGCATTACAAAAGTTTCGAGATTTGGTATATGGTTACGAAATCCACTTATTCATCGACCATAAACCACTGGTGGGTATGTTTAAAGAAAAACTCCTTTCTGGGAGGAGAGCAAGATGGAAATGTACAGTTGAAAACTACAATGTACAAATTCATTATATACAAGGTAAAATGAACATAGTAGCTGACGTATTATCTAGGAACCCGAACACAATTCAGGTTGCAGCGTTAGATCTCAAAGGAAATATCCCAAACCACGAGGATATCGCAAAGGCACAAAGACTTGACCCAATATGGTCTAAAGTAATATACAAGTTAGAAAGTGGAGATGACATACAATTACCCAAACTGCATGTCCCACTTGAACAATTCACAATGGTCAATAATACATTATACAAAATTAACTCTAAACAACCAAAACGCCAAAGAAATACTAACCAGTTGGTAGTACCTGATGACATGATACCCCAAGTATTACGAATGATACACGACAGCCCGCATGCAGGACATCCTGGAAAGGATAAGACATTCAACCAAGCCCAGCTATTATATTACTGGCCTTCATTACGAAAAGATATAAACAATCATATAGACAGATGCGAATCATGTGCGAAACACAAAGGATACCCAATCACACCTGCACCGATGGGAAATTACCCTGTACCACATCAACCATGGGACGTTGTCGCTGTTGATTTACTCAAGATGCCAGTATCATACAATAATAACCTATACTTATTCGTAGCAACGGATCATTTTTCCCGTTATGTCATTTTAGCTCCAATTAAAGATAAGACAGCAGAGACAGTAGCAAAGGCAATAACAGATAATGTAATATGTTGCTTTACTACCCCAAAGGTACTAATAAGTGATAATGGAGGAGAATTTAATTCTGAGATCTTACAAGAAATATGTAAACAATACAACATCAAAAAGGTTAACGTTTTGGCCTATCACCCAGCATCGAATGGGTTGGTAGAGAGACAAAATAAAAAAGTATTAGATGTGCTACGACACATTCTCAGTGACAATTATGCAAGCTGGGATGATTGGATTCCCAGAGTAAAAGCCTCAATTAATGAGTCTATAAATAAATCCATCGGTGACACACCACATTTCATTATATATGGCACAGATAAAAAATTACCATATGAGCTCCTAGAAGGTGACAGCATGCCTATATACAATTACGATGATTACTCTATACTCCCTTTACGTGAATTCCAGGACATTCACAAAAGAGTCAAAAAACAATTAACGATGTCCAAGGAAGAAATGACGGAGGCATTTAACAAGCAGGCAAAAGAGTCACCTATCAGCTTAGGAGACATTGTTTACGGTGTCATTCATACGAGAGACAATAAATTATCCCCAAAATTTGAGGGCCCATACAGAGTAATTAACATAAAAGCAAACAAATTTTTATTAAGTCACTTTCAAGTGGCGAGGAGAAACAAGTTCATATTGACCATTTAAAACGAGTTTCAAGGGAATTATCACATAATTATTCAGCCTCGGATACAACCGAACAGGCGAACGTACCTCAAGAAACCAAGCAAGAACACAACAATGATTACAAAAAGAAATTAAGGTCATATACCAAACAATCGAACATAAGTGCAACTGTTCCAATCAAATCTACAGTACATCATTTACGAGAATTAAATATCGATTTAAACTCCTTCTATAAATGAAATAACAATCAACCGTAACGCACATCATCACTATCATCGACCACAGCATGATAGGAAATTAATAGATTTTTTTTTTTCGGTAGGTTACGATGAAGGGACTTATGCTATGGATTCTCCTCTACATAGCAAGAGGATATGCGCACTTAGACCCCCAACACATAGTACGACAAGGATGCCTCATAACTCCAACGGCCACGACTACAATCGTTAAGGACGTCATGAGTACTGAAATAAGTCTAGATTACTTGTATGAATTACCTACTTATCTAGACAGACTAGCGACGCCGATGCGAACTCTAGACTTCATGATAGGAAATTATGTTTCACAAGCACATAACACCAAGGAAGTGAATGAAATGGTAAAGTTAGCGAAATGGAAACTAGAACAGGCAAAGTCAACTATGCTCATCATGATCCAAGATCTCCCATCTTATGGAACGGAGGTACTGAGCGACAGGAACAACATCACACGTACTCGCCAAAAGCGTGGTTTGTTCGACCTGGGTGGCGCAGTTCTTGGGAACATCTTTGGATTAGCTACAGAGGATGACCTTAAAGAAATAAACAACAAATTTAATAAGATAGCTCAGGTACTAACATACCAAGATAAATTCATCGCAGGACAGAACTCAGCAATGAAGACTATCTATCTATCTATGTATAGCCCGACGCCCTAATCCCGCAAAGGGTGGCCGCAGACAAAACGCCTCCAAGTCACTCTGTCACCCACCATTTGACTACCCTCCCCCCAGCTCACCCCCCCTCCCTCATATATCTCTCAACTCCATCCCTCCATCTCATCCTCGGTCTACCCCTCCCTCTCCCTCCCTCCACCTCACCTACATACACCCTCTTAGTCAGTCTTTCATTCTCCATTCTCTCCACATGTCCAAACCACCTCAGTGTATTTCTCCTAATCTTCTCAACCACATCCACATCTACCCCACAACGTTCCTTCACTTCTTCATTCGTCAACCTGTCCCTCCACGTCACTCCACATGCTCCTCTCAAGTAACTCATTTCCACTGCTCTCACTCTTGACTTGTTCCCCTCTTGCAAGGTCCACGCCTCGCTTCCATACGTCAGGGTAGGGATCACAATGCCATCATGCAGTGACTTCTTAACTTCGATACTCACCTCCCTATTTCTCATCACTGCTTTCAGTGTACCAACAACCTTCCTTCCCTGCTGTACCCTTTCACGTACTTCATCCCCCAAAGACGATTGTGAAAAATCTGAAACAAGCAGAAAACATAGCTCTCGAGAGTGTAGATAAAATAAATGAATTGGGGGGAAACGTTACACTTTTCCAACACTTCTCCATCATCACAGAACATATTGACACGATTCTACTACAATTAGAGAACACTAGAGATCGTTTCAGGGCACTTATGCAAGGATTTTCGAATGCTGGTGATGGCAAGATCACAATTGACTTACTCCCAGTTCATGAGCTACGTCAGATAGTTAGTCAAGGCATACATAAACATAAATTGAAGCCGTTGTTCCGCAGTAGGGAATTTATGCAATATTACCCGTATTTAGAAGCAACACTAACACCAACATCAGTGGTAGTTCATGTACCATTCATCACTGAAGACCTGTTCACAGTATACCAAATACACCCCTTCCCCTATAAAAATAACAACACTTTGGTCATCATCAACATCAACACAAACACCGAACTCATCATGGTCTCCAAGAGACGGGACACTGTCACTTTCGCAAGTGAATCAACGATTGAACGAAAGTGCCGCACATCCTTACATGCTGTTCATCTTTGTCCTGCGTACATTTTCACGTTTCAGCCTACTGATACAGTCCCTTGTGAAATGGCTGTCATCAGAAATGACAATATTCATCATCATTGCAACTTCACTTTTGCTCCAGATAAACTTGTACACCATCAACGCATTGGACACTCACAGTTTTTTTTTATTTCCCTCATAACACATCAGTTTACATAGTCTGTCCAGATATACCACCATCTCATACATCAGCATCAGGATTATACATAGCACCAGACTACTGTGCGGTATTTACACCAGTCATGTCTACTTTATCCACCATCAATCACTACGCCATTCTCAATCATACACACAAACAGTTCCACCCACTGCCTGATATGAACTTAAACATGAGCACAAGTATTAAACTGACTTCACCTAAGTTTGAAACTATGCAGCTGATCAATGAAACAATGAAGCCCTGGGAAGATTTGAGTTTGAGTATGTTCAACCCATATTATGTGTATAGCCCAGCACCTACTGTCTTTATAATCGTCTGCATTGTAGTTGCAGTACTGCTGTTCGCAATGCACAGAATGCATGCAAGAATAGCTAATTTGGAGTCATTATTTAGTGGGGGGAGAGTTAACATCCAAGTTAACCCCCCTGAATGAATGTATATATTTTGTATATAGTATTAATTATAGATATTAAAAAAAAAATACAAAGAAGAATGACCCATGTATGGCAGACCAGTACCATTATCTTTAAATGAAATATTAATAACTCTTACCATAATCTTAATTTTAAACTATTTTTTTTTCTTGCATGTATACATTTCACTACAATAACCCAAGTACATACTGTATTACAATTAAATAATTTACTTTAATGCATTTATTCAAATATGTATTCAACTTGTTTAAAATGTAATATTACTGAATAATCACTATTTACTATGAATATTATATGTATACAATATTCATACAATTATATTACTTCTACAATATTATGTATTTCACTTAATTAGCTTATAAGTTCATTATAATGTGTATATAGTGTGTATTAATATGTTAGGACTATTAACTGTCGATGGTACGCCATTTTCGCGTGACCGAGCAATGTATTGGGACTCTATATTGTAGTTACAAATCATAATAGATAGATAGATAAATAGATAGACAGACAGCTCTATGCGAGCCTGGGAATGGGAAATGAGCTTTCAAATTACACTGAGGAAAGCTGACGACAGATTACGAAGTGGCCAGTAAGGAGATGATGCAGTTAGTTGTCAGCAATCCACCGGTGAGCAAAGCCTTAGTGACCATACACACACATACACACATACTCACACACAGGCTTCTAGAACTTTCCACCCACAAGGAACACACGTGATACGTCTCCTGTTTCACCAGAATTTAGGAAAGAGAGGGCAGAAAGAAGCTAGCCTTAGAACAGACAGGTCGCAGGGAGAAGGGCTTAGCAACTTGAGAGAGAGAGAGAGAGAGAGAGAGAGAGAGAGAGAGACAGGGAGACAGGGACTCTGCTCAACTCACTCGTGAGTGAGAGACTTGTTAATATTTCCAAGACAAATAAAAATAGTCCCATACTATTCTTTACCTCTCCTGTCACTACATGACAAATGGGAAAGAAGATTAACTACTTACAAGCTACTCAAGTATAACAACCGCTCGTCCCAAGTCTAATATATATAAAACTCCACTACAAGTAAATACAAAGTCTTTTATGACATAGAGTCTGGTATCCAAATACTTATCCAACGTGTTCTAAGCGATAGACTAAAATCCAAGTAACAATTGAAAGTTATATGGCCAGATAAGTCCCTCTCTTGCCTTGTCATCTGGACAGCCACATATACACCCACCTACTTATCCACCTACCCACTCAACCCATGCAACACAACCCACCGACCTCACCCCTGCCACACACCCAGTCCACCCATCCCTGCTATCCACCCTGCTAACCCACGAATGTCACACACGAAGTTCATCCAACAGTGCCACTCAACTCATTTACTCATTCACTTCTCCACCCTGCACCCATCCAGCCACCCAACCCAACCACCCACTTAGATCATCCCGACCACACAATCGTCTCAGCAACCCTGGCGACCAACGGTGCCCACTCAGCCTGGCGACTCACTTTGCCCACACATGCCCACAACCTGTCCTGGCCACCGACCCCTACCACCCACCCTCACCACTCACAAATTCCACCCACCTTTCCCACTCACAAATTCCACCCACCCTTCCCACTCACAAATTCCACCCACCCTTCCCACTCACAAATTCCACCCACCCTGGTCACCCAACAATGCCATCCATCTCATCCATCCACACAACTCTCTCAACTCTCCCTGAACAATCCCCACCCACCTCACGCTGCCCATCCTGTCCACCCACTCCTCCCACCGACCCACCCGCCCATCCACCCTTCTTACCCAACCCCATTCACTCAGTCACCCCATTCACCCTTTTGAGCCCAACCCCATTCATTCCGCCACCCCATTCACCCATTTGAACCCGACTTATCCATCAAACTCATCTTATCCAGACCTAATTTACCGACCCCTCCCCGACAACACACATATCCAGCCACCTACCCACCCAGCCCACCAAACGCCTCCACTCATTAACCTATTTACCTCTACAACCCACCCAAAACCACTCCACACACCACACCCAACAACAGCTCCCCCCCCCCCACCCTGGCGATGCGCCGAACTACCACACCTACCAACTCAACCTCAACAACTCCACCCACCCAACCGACTGACTCACACACACACACACACACACACACACACACACACACAGATACTGACATGTCCACACGTGTGCTCGAGCAAGGGCTGGACACATGCAAGCAACACAGTAACGACCACGCTGCAAACATGTTGGGAACAGCAGCGTCCAGATCATGTTGGCAACATCATGATGAAGTGTCAACTGCCTGGTATGGATACAATTATCCCATCTCCTCTCCTGCAAGTCTTCGAAGCTACACTGAAACATGTTTGCATACCTCTGTCCAAATACTGCGGCAAACATGTTTCTGAACATGTTGCCTGCCGTGTTGCCAATATATGTTCGAGAGAACGTGTGGACTCGCCCTAAGAGAAACAAAACACGTAGAAACACACACACACATACACACACACACACACACACACACACACACACACACACAGGGAGTAGCTCACAACAACTTCACTCACTAATCATCCTCAGTCGTTGTTTATCCCCGAGGAATACTGGCCCCACGTCTTACGCATTACTGTTTGATGGTTGACTGTATAATCATTGATCAGTTCGAACAGCATGTAATACCGTACTGAAACTAGCATAGTTATGATAGTTAATATTTTACCAAAGTATTCGCTCATTAAAACTATTGCCAATTGGATGGCATATCATGGAATCCTAATGGAAATACATGCATAATATAGCTGAATTAAAGGGTTAATGTCGGAGATACGAGTCAATGTACTGTGCAAGCTGCTACAAGAACAATACTAGACACTTCCACATCTCATCCGTCCCCTTCACCGTCCCCAAATCCTCCTTCCCTCCTTTCCCACCCTTCCGCATGTGTGTGTGTGTGTGTGTAATTCACCGGGTCACCGGGTCGGTCAGGATCACTTGATGGTCGTGATCGTCAGCTTTTACCCTCCCGGAAGGGAGCTGAGAGCTCATATAGTCCGATCTAAGGGCAAGGCTGTGACCTTCACAGACGCACACACCCGTCCCCTTGCTCAAGGGGGACAGTAACCACCCACTTCGTCAGTGAAACTTTTCGCAACCTGAGCGAGGCGCGAACTCCCGTCCACCAGTTGGCAAGCGGGAACGTTACCACTGTGTGTGTGTGTGTGTGTGTGTGTGTGTGTGTGTGTGTGTGTGTGTGTGTGTGTGTGTGTGTGTGTGTGTGTGTGCAGTATATCTGTTCTTATCAAAATTCTTCTTACCTAACTGTATCTTTACAGGAATGAATCAAGCTCGTGCTGTCCCGTGTGTTAAACCATTTTTATCATACATATCCTTAAATTTATGAATGGTTTTGGCACGCATTATTTCATTCGGTAGTGCATTCCACTGATCAATTGCCCTATTTGAGAAACTGAATTTCCTTACGTCTTTCTAACCTCTCTGTTTATGCATTTTTTTTTTTCAGTGTCCTCTTGCTGATGCTTCTCCATTGGTTATATACTCAATGATGTCTATCTTTCCCTTAGATGTATTTATACAGCGTCATCATGTTTTCTCTTCCTTCTCTCTTGTAGTATTGGTAGGTTCAGTTTTTATAGTCTTTCTTCATAGCTTAGATCCTTTAAGCCTGGTACCCATCTTGCAGCAGCCCATTGTACTTTATTAACCTTATCTATGTGTTTTTTGATGTGAAGATTCCAGACCACTGATGCAAATTCGAGAGTTGGTCTGATGAATGAGGTAATTATCTTTCTCGGCATGCCTTCATTTATATACATGAATGTTATTTTCATATTAGCAAGTAGTGTGTGCATGTTTCGTACCTTCTCATTTATGTGGTCTGCCGGAGAAAAAGTCTATTATTGATAATCACTCTTAGGTCCTTCTTCTTTTCTGATATGTGTAGGGTTGAACTTCCTATCTTATAATCCCGATCTGGTTCTTTTCCACTTTTACCAAACTTAATTACATGGCATTTGTCCACATTGACTTCCATTTACCATCTATTGCTCTATTTATGAAGTTTGTTTCATTCTTCTTGTAGCTCTCTGCACTAGTCTGTAATTCTCCTTGTATTTTTGCATCATCAGCAAACATATTTCGATAGCACCCCATTCAAATGTTCCTGTCTAGCCTATGTTATTAATATATGCTAAAAACATAATTGGTGCCATCACTGAGCCCTATGGAACTCTCCTAGTCACTTCCCTCCCTAATGAGTAATTACTTCAAAGTACTCTTCTCATTTCCCTTTTTTGAGAAAATCCTGCATCCAACAAAACAGATTACCTTGGATTCCTCCTTGATGGTACAGCTTCCATAAAAGTCTTTGGTGAGGTATTCCGTCAAATGCTTCCTTAATATCAAAATAGATACCGTCCACCCATCCTTCTCTTTTCTGTAGTGTTTCTGCAACTATCATAATAGCTGAATAGATTTGTAACACATGATTTTGCTTTTCTAAAACCGAACTGTCTCTCTGTTATCATATTGTATTACTGCAGTTGGTTTAGCTAAATTTTCCTCATTAGTTTTTCTAGTACATTGCATACGACACTGGTCAAAGACACTGGTCTATAGTTGAGTGGATTCTGTTTATTTTCTTTCTTGAATAAGGCAACAATGTTTGTGTGAGCATGTGTGTGTGTGTGTGTGTGTGTGTGTGTGTGTGTGTGTGTGTGTGTGTGTGTGTGTGTGTGTGTTTCTGTCTGTCTGTCTGTCTGTCTGTTTATGCGTGTTTTTTTTTTCTCTCTCTCTGTGTATGTGTGTGTGAGTGTGTTTCTTTCTCTCTGCCTGATTATGCGTGTATTTTTTCTGTGTGCTTGTGTGTGTGTGTGTGTGTGTGTGTGTGTGTGTGTGTGTGTGTGTGTGTGTGTGTGTGTGTGTGTGTGTGTGTGTGTGTGTTTCTGTCTGTCTGTCTGTTTATGCGTGTTTTGTTTCTGTGTGTGTGTGTGTGTGTGTGTGTGTGTGTGTGTGTGTGTGTGTGTGTGTGTGTGTGTGTGTGTGTGTGTGTCAGTCAGTCGGTTGGGTGGGTGGAGTTGCTGAGGTTGAGTTGGTGGGTGTGGTTGTTTGATGCATCGCCAGGGTGGGTGGACAATGGTAATGGTGGAGAGGGGGGGGGGCAGTTGTTGGGTGTGGTGTGTGGAGTGGTTTTGGGTGGGTTGTAGAAGTAAATGGGTTAGTGAGTGGATGCGTTTGGTGGGCTGGGTGGGTAGGTGGCTGGATATGTGGGTTGTCGGGGAAGAGTCGGTAAGTTAGGTCTGGAAAAGATGAGTTTGATGGATAAGTTGGGTTCAAATGGGTGAATGAGGTGGCGGAATGAATGGGGTTGGGCTCGAAAGGGTGAATGGGGTGACGGAGTGAATGGGGTTGGGTAAGAAGGGTGGATGGGCGGGTGGGTCGGAGGGAGGATTGAGTGGACAGGATGGGCAGCGTGAGGTGGGAGGGGATTGTTCAGGGAGAGTTGGGAGAGTTGTGTGGATGGATGAGATGGATGGCATTGTTGGGTGCCCAGGGTGGGTGGAATTCGTGAGTGGGAAGGGTGGGTGGAATTTGTGAGTGGTGAGGGTGGGTGGTAGGGGTCGGTGTGCAAGATAGATTGTCGGGATGTGTGGGCAAAGTGAGTCGCCAGGCTGAGTGGGCACCGTTGGTCGCCAGGGTGGCTGAGACGATTGTGTGGTCGGAATGATCTAAGTGGGTGGTTGGGTTGGGTGGCTGGATGGGTGCGGGGTGGAGAAGTGAATGAGTAAATGAGTTGAGTGGCATTGTTGGATGAACTTCGTGTGTGACATTCGTGGGTTAGCAGGGTGGATAGCAGGGATCGGTGGGCTGGGTGTGTGGCAGGGGTGAGGTCGGTGGGTTGTGTTGGATGGGTTGAGTGGGTAGGTGGATAAGTTGGTGTGTGTATATGTGGCTGTCCAGATGACAAGGCAAGAGAGGGACTTTTCTGGCCATATAACTTTTAATTGTTACTTGGATTTTAGTATATCACTTAGAACACGTTGGATAAGTATTTAGATACCAGACTCCATACATTTAGGTTATTGTATTAAAATCTGTTAAAACTTCGATATAATCACTTCTCACGGAACTGAAGATGGATCTATGCACTTGATAAGACAATTACATGCGGCAAGACGTGAGAGTTAGCGAAGCTTCATATCTCCGATCCATCCGCCCAACAAATCAGTGTTTAGTGGGGGTAAGGAAGGGAGTTGGCGGGGGGGAGGTAAACGTGTGCGATTAACCTGACCTCTGGTGGCAGATTATCGTGTATCACGAATTTCTGTCCGGAGCTGTACATGTCATATTCTTCTATCGATTTCTTTCTCCCTCACTGTGTACGTCCGAAAATTACTGGCTCCGCACGTCTGAGTGTTCATGTTATTCCCACACCACACTTATACTGAAGTGGTATTTGGACCTTTATCTCAACACTTCAATAAATTTTCTCTAAACATGAACAAACACACTTATATGTAATATGTATAAGTAGCGAGAGACATGACTCCAATGTGGAAAGGATGTCGACACCAGAACATTGCTCGGCCACACCTTTTCGACGTCCCCGTCGACATTGTAGTTCTAACTACTGTGTAGCCTAACCAGTGTGTAGGGTAGCTAACTATTAAGGCAAGTCCAATTGCAATTCACGAGTACGGACCCGTGGTTTTAGTGGATTTCCCACTCTAAGGCCTTCCAAATAGTAGCCCCAAACACAAACACAGGCCAAGACCACAAGAAGTAGAAGACCAATGCCAGGCCCAAAATACGAAGGGGAAAGGTATAAAGGGAGATAGGACAGTACATATGGTTTTAAATCAGTCTTGTTCAGGTGGGTATCGAATTCTGCTCTTTTTAACACATGAGACAGCCTGTTCATATTCAACTGAGAAACACTGAATGAAGGTAGAAAGTGTCGTAACTGGGACGAGAAATTCACCGACAAAGCTACATATTGCTTGTTAGGTAGAATTACTATCTCTTTATTCTGCAACTCACAAAAATCGCGTGCAACATGGTAACCCCTTACCGTAAGGAACTGATGTTGTGAGGCACACGTCAATGTTACGTCCTCTGTCTCAGGAAAGAAGAAATACTGTTTCGCACGTGCATAAGCATGGAAAACTGATTTCAACTGAATGGGCTGGCAAGTGCAACGTTGCAATATAGAGGAAGTGTTGGTGTCCAACAAGGCCATCTTACACTCATCTACGTCTGACGGGATAAAGACAAAATGGAAAGCAGGACATACATGGAGATCAAGAAAGGAAGCCTTACACTTTTCAAACTCTTCCACAGTCGTTTCTGCTATATACCTTTCGTCATCCGACATAACTAGCACCTCTGGTCCCTCATTCAGAATGACAAGTGTTTTATTAGTAGTAGCAAAAGGGAAAGGAATGAACCGCCATGCATGGTATGTTATAGCATTCCTCATAGGTACTAATATCACGGTGCCATCACGGGTCAACTAGGCCTCCAACAATGGGTAATAATACTCCAGTTGACTCACACCAAAAAGTGGCGTGAGTTCATGCTTCACCATAGCTACGTCAAGAGCATTGATTAGAACACGAGTAGGAAGCAATAAAGCATTAACCCTATTCAAACTTGCATCGATTAAGCCGTCCACCATATTGGCTGCATGTGACTCCAAGGCAGTGACTGATTCATTGAGAGCATGTAAGTACTCAACGATTAACACTAAGTTAGTTAGGGTTCGTAGGTTAGTTTGGATGTTGTTCACAACTCCTACGAGATGGTTGGTAGTCTCAGTTATCTCGTTAGCTTGTTAGTGAACTCACCTAATTGTTCATACGTGTGTACAATTAGCCTGCTATTTGCCTTAGCCACCAATGCCAAATCACGCATCTGTCTGTCCAATTGCACTACGTCCTTGTCTAGTGCCGTACCAAAGAGCTTTCGAGACAGGATACCTAGAAGGTCCACAAGTCCTCTCTCAGTATGTGCCTGGACATGCTGGGGAAGATCAGAATCTGCAATAGGTAAAGCAATATGTAATTTAGTAAGCCTGTCTGTGAGCCTGTCTATAAGTCCAATCTGAAGCTTGACTATTCCATGCAAGGTTTGTATGAAAGCTTTACTGTCCGAGGTCATCAGCTGTGGGTTCAGGTCAAATGATTTTCCTATTTCCAACAGTTGCTGCTTGAGGTGAATTAATCCCTCAAAGGCATCTCTAACAGTGACTGGAGCTCGGAGATAGTCCTCCATCGGACAGTGAATGCATACTGCATCTTCCACCACTACGACTTCTCCTAGTGGGCTCTTCAGGGCTCCTGGCGTTAGTGCAAATGTGTCCGTGTCCAACGTCATTCCATAAGTCCACCCCAAGCAATACACAAGGAGTATAAATCAGAGCCACATTCTGCGAGAGAAGATACTCCTTTAATCGCTCTTGCTGTGGGATCATAGCTTGCTGCAATACTCTTGGTTAGGGACAGGTATAGATGACAACATAGACTGCAATGAAGACAGAGGGGACAACACATCAGACGATTGATTGGTTAGGCCTAGCTCTTGACTTACTGGTTTGATCCTGTCAGCATGTATTATCTCCTGGGTTCCATTAGCATCATCCCTTATTCTACAAGTATGTCCATGCACTCATTCCATAATGGTATATGGTCCGCAGAACTTAGGTTTGAGCTTGGAAGTTTTCTCAGTGTTGTGGATCATAACCTTCTGGCTTACTTCCAGTGTCTTTTCTTGACTACCTGTGTGTTGCTTCACCATCATCTCCTCTCTTGAGGCTTTTAATCTTTTCCATACTTCACTATGTATGCGATGGACCTTCACAAGTTGGACTTTGTTGTAGTCCTCTTAATTGTACACTGGAGGATGGCCAGCTAGCAAATCATAGGGTAACACCTTCTCCTCCCCCTAAAGGATGTAATGAGGAGATTTCTCAGTTTACGAATTGTCTGAGGAATTTATGGCCACCGTTTCGTGTGGTAACCAGTCTTGCCAGTTATCTTCCAATGAGTTGATTGCTGGTCTCAAGACTTCCAATATCTACCTGTTTGTCCTTTCCACTAGGGCATTGCTCTTGGGACTGCAAGGCGTCACAAAGACTTCCTTTAACCCATACGTACGACAATTTTCCTGTAACACTTGGTTACGAAATTCACTGCCATTATCACTGAGCAATACCTTGCGTGTACTGTAGAGTATGGACAAATCACTGAGGTTACAAAAGCGTGTGCCACCTCCTCTGCAGTTTTCGTCTGTAAAGGTGCCAAGGCAGCGAATCGTAAAAAATGGTCCACTGCCACCAACACATAGCTTGAGCCTTGATGACTCTTTGGCAACGCTAAGAGATGAATGGAGACTGTATCCCAAGGTTTTTCCTGTAGGGGATACTCCAGGATGGGAGTCGGAGGTCCAGTCGTTCCTCATAATTCCACACACTTGACACATTGACTAACATGGGCTTCTATGTCCTTCCTCATGGTTGGCCAATAGTATTTCTTTCTTGCCTCATGTATGCATCTGTCGCGACCGGGATGATCCCTTTGAGGCACGTCATGAAACAACTGTAACATGGCTCACTGTAGTGTACGAGGAACAACCAACTGATATACAGTACACTTCCCTGGGAGTTTCTTATACAAAAGACCCCGTTGAAGGTGGAAGTGAGTCATCGGTACCGGAAGTTCAGGTAGACAAGACTCGTCGCCAGACTCCAAGGCACAGATGACTTGAGTCCACATCGAACCCTTATGTTTTTCCGCTTTTACCGTATCCGAGGAATACTCAGGAAGAGGGATATCCTCAGATATGGCAGCAGCAATGTTTCTACTCAGCGCATCAGCAACAACATTTTGACGGCCCGGTAAATACCTGACATCAGGGGCAAACTCCATTACCTTGCTGTACTAATGCACAACCTTACCGTGCAAATTCTTCCCCTTGAACAAGTCGCATATGGGTGCATGGTCAGTTGAAACAATTATCCGGTAACTGAAAATGATATCCCGGAAATGTCCTAACGCCCACACGACTGCTAATGTCTCCAAGTGTATCACCGAATAATTCTTTTCTTGGGGTCTTACTGCCCTACTAGCATACGCAATGGTGTGTATTTTGCCTTTCTCATCCTTTTGCTGTAACATCGCTCCCAGTCTCGAACCTGAGGCATCCGTGCACAGGTAAAAAGGTTGAGTATAATCAGGAAATGCTTACACGTGCCTCTGTCATGGCTTTCTTGAGGTCGTTGAAGCTTTTCTCTTCCGATGATCCCCATTTCCATGCAGCATCCTTCTTAAGTTGCGTCATTAACGGTGATACAATGGCAGCATATCTGTGGACAAAGCTCCTGTAGAAGCCAGTGAGCTCGAGAAACAAGTGAACGTTATCCTTGGACTTGGGTGTAGGGAAATTTATCATGGCAGTAACCTTATCCAGAGGAGCCTTGATGCCATCACCGTCAACTAAGTGCCCCAGAAATCTAACACTTGACTTCAGGAATTCACACTTGGACAGCTTCATTTTCAGACCTGTGGATCTTAAGGTTTCCATCACTCGTTTTAACTTACTAAAATGAGTGTCCATGTCCTTGCTCACAGCTATTAAGTCATCTAGATATGCCAAGATATCCTGCCCAATCATGTCACCAAACAACTGATTTATTATCCTCTGAAATATCAAAGGATCATTACTCAGTTCAAAAGGCATCCAGAGAAATTCAAAGTGCCCAAGGTTAGTGCTAAAGGCAGTGGTGGGATGAGACTCCTCGGTCAGCTCCATCTGCCAATACGCTGACGCTAGATCCAGACAGGTGAACACGGTATTTCCCTTACCCAGGGACTGTCATAAGTTTCTGAGATGCGGAATTGGATAACAATCCAGTACGGTTACCTTGTTCACGTGCCGAAAATCCACAACAGATCTCCCACCACCGTCCTTTTTAGGCACCAGCAAGATTGCAGCATTCCAAGGTGAGGAAGAAGGCTGAATGACTTCATCATGAAGCATCTTCTCAACTTCCTCTTCCACTGTTTTCCTTTGGCTGTGCAGTAGACAGTATGCAGGCACATATATCGGATTTGTACCAGGGCATAAACCAACATGATGCTTCACCCTATCCATCCTACCCAGTGCTTCTCCTGGAAGTGCCACTACACTGGAGAAGTCCTTAAGAAGTGCTGGCAATCGCGTTTTATGGTCAACATTATCTGTTACCCTCCCATATTGTTCTAGCAGATTTCCTCTCCCGAGACGTGTAGGTTCCGACTAAGTCGATGTTTGTGATGTAACTACTGGAGAGATCACCGGTACATCATTGACTTCCCTTACGGGGACACCATAGCACATCAAGGCACCTACATAACCATCTCTGTGCTTAACTGCGCCACCACTCATATTTGCGATGAAGAGGGACGTCATCTGGTCTTGCCCGACACTGCTCAGGGTGGACTCCAGCGACAATGCCTTATGTTTTATGGTCTCCGGTAAGCATGCCACGTCATTTCCCACCAACACATCAGGTACTCGGACAGGAATTTTGCAGACAGTCCGACTGGGTAAGTGGTGATTCCCACTCACTATAGCCCTGACCTGCTTCCAGTCTATACCCTCCGTATCGTGTTTGTCTGGTGATTCTCCTGACGCTTCACTTGTCGGGGTCACAACTGGTTGAATGGCTCCTTGTTGGACGCCACTATCTCCAGCTTTGGTTGCTGAAGGAACAAGGCCCACAAACTCCTTCCCATTAAAGGAAATGGAATGTCTCTGAGGGTGTATAATCACTCTATACTCCTCCATGGATCCAAGACCCAATAATCCATCAGCTGGCAGAGGGATGTCCTGAACCACATAAAACGTAGCACGTAATACAGAAGATCGTTTATCTGCCCTCAGGGTCAACGGTACCTGGCTTATGATCTTCATTTTACTCCCTGTCACACCTGTCAAAATCACATCGGGTGCTGATAATGTCCAATTTGTATGGGGCATCAGATGTCTTAGTCTTTCCAGCGTTTTACTAGAAATAATGTTTGCACATGCCCCGGTGTCCACTATCAAAGACACCTGGCCTTTCCCTATAATCCAAGGAATCGACAGCAGATCCACCTTCTTTATAGCTGCCACACATGCATCGGTGGAAAAAAAAAAATATGTAGCCGCTTGGGAAGTGATTCCACAGCTGGTCAATTTATTGTAATGTACCGGCTGTATGGAATACTAAATTTCCCAGCTGCCACTTCTCGCAACTAAGTCTCACTACCATGGCAGACGTCAGGAGTAATGGTGGCAATCCTGTAGTCAGAGGTAGCGTGAGGTTAGCAGAAACTGGAGCAGGTGTGTTTTTTCTCCTTTTATTTGCCACAGAAAGATACAACAGCGACAAGAGAGTGTATCAGAGTAATACGTCTCCCTTGTATGAAGGCTGAGAGTATTCTGTTGGTTCCAATCTGCCACGTGCTGGGAGCAGACTTAGGTCAGCATATTTTAGAGATGCCACTTCTCTCAAAGACAACGAGAGATATACATGAGTTGGCGTGTATTACAACCCTACCATGCACATTATACATCTCGATAAGGCAGCATTAATTACATTAAATACGTTAACATGGATATATGTTTCCCCAATACTTAAACATATGTACATTTCATATTCTTGTGTCGCTTTCTTTCACCCTCACTGTGTACGACCGAAAATTGCTGGTTCTGCACGTCTGAGCATTCATGTTATTCCCAAACCACACTTACACTGAAGTGATATTTGGACCTTTATCTCAACACTATAATATATTTTCTCTAATATGAACGAATGCACTTATAAATAACATGTATAAGTAGCGAGAGACATGATTCCAATGTGGAAATGATGTCGACACCAGAACAGACATATATAATACTGGAGGGCTCCCCAAGAGGTGAATTATACCCACCGCAAGCCAATACATATATAGCGCGGCTCAGAATATGACCTTGATCCTGACGTACTTTTACCAATTTCGAACTTGTAGGAAATTTTGATCCCTACTACACACCTGTAAAATTTGTGATGATATCTTGAGCGGTTGCAAAGTTATCGTGCTTACCGACACACAGACAGACAGACTGAAAGCAATACTCGTAGGAGATTTTCATCCTTACCACACACCTGTAAAATTTTGTGTTGATATCTTGAGCTGTTGCGAAGTTATCGTGGTATCAGACACACAGACACTGAACTACTTTAATCAATTTCGGATTCGTGATCGATTTTATCCCTACTACACACAAGTAAAATTTTGTGATATCTTGAGCGGTTGAGAGGTTATCGTGCTAATACACACACACATACACACACACACACACACACACACACACACACACACACACACACACACACCGAGAAACTGAAAACAAAACCAGCTTCGCTATCGCGACTGGTAATAAAAAAATGAGGCCACTTACACACACACACACACACACACACACACACACACACACACATAAAACAGAAAACACAGCGATAAACAAACAGACAGACCGACAGAGCGAGAGAGAGGCAGACACGGGGCACCGGCATACCCCGAGGAACAGCGTCACTCCTTCA
>NC_137005.1:16053859-16153859 GCF_032717465.1 Coenobita brevimanus
AATGAACACTAACCAACACGATTTGAGGGTAAAGTTTAAGTGGCAGAGAGAGAGAGAGAGAGAGGGGGGGGGCAGGGAAGGGGGAGGGAAAGTGTAGAATAATGTAAGGAGGGATCATTAATAGTGCCTCATGGATTAATGGGGATAGAAGTGATGAAATGAGAAACAAAATTTGTATCTGTCCAACTGTCTGCGAGTACATCTACCTTTCAGTCTACCTAACTATCCATTTTTATTTCTGTCTGTCTCTGTCTGCCTATTGATTCACACTACATCTTATAAAGGGAGACATGGAAAAGTCTCTCTCTCTCTCTCTCTCTCTCTCTCTCTCTCTCTCATACTGTTAACGGAGAGGACTCCTCTCCCCTTGACACACCGCCCTCCCTAGCCTTTGCTTTAACCCTAGAATGCTTACGTTATTATCCTCACAGTACTGCTTTCGCCGGGAGAATTTTACCCAATTTTGGAAAATTAATAAAAAATACTTAGACAAAATTTTTATAAAATTTGACAATGCAGATATCAAAAGTAACTCATATACTTCCTTCTTACATAGTAATAACCATCAGGGTAAGAAAATAAATTTTACCTGAATTTATTTAGGAGGTACTAAAAAAAATGTGTTTTTTTTTTTTTTATAACATGAACATTAAAATAAAAAACACTAATTATGGGCTCAATTGCCACTGGGCTTGGTGGCCCCCTCCTTGGGACGTTGAAGCTTAAGACTAGGTAGGTGGCTCCCCTCACATATCACCCTGGCCTGAAATGGGGGAAACGAAAAAAGGGGCAATGTCGGGTAAAAAACACTTTAAACCCAAATATCATGGTGATAAATGAGAGATGAAACCACACCACTACCTATGTAGGTAGGGAGTAGGGTGGATTGAAGGTATAGGGAAGGACAGCTTCAAAGCTCTTATCATAACAAAATAGCAAATAAATAAATCGCCGAGCAGGGAAATTTACCCTATGTAAGCATTCTAGGGTTAAAAGCATCTCTCTCTCTCTCTCTCTCTCTCTCTCTCTAACATGTAATAGGCGTCCACACAGAAAGTGTGGAACGTGTTCGACCGAGCGAGCGAGCAAGTCAGGCAGTGCTGAATATTGTCTCATGTGGCTCATCATCTACCTCTGAATTCCTGACCTGAAAATACTAAAAGGAACTTATTAGATTACACCAAAAACATTCCTCACTTCCTAAAACCAAGACATGTCTTGTATTAATTGTTCTCGCTCGCTTCACTAGCTTGAACACCAAATTTAGTCACAGTTTGGACTCCGGACATATGTACCCGAGCGAAAGATTTATCGCATCAGCAAGAAATGGGGGCAGGGGTCGGGAGGAAAACTCTGTAGTACGGTCGCGAACTTTTTTGGATATCTCAGCCAATTTTGAAGTTACAAGAAAGATAGATACCAATTTGGAAATATCATAAAACTCCTCATTTGTTTTAATTTCATAGACAACCCGTAATTCCCAATAGTTTTCCTGTAAATCGAGGAAACGATTTTTTATAATGAAACGTTAGTGTAACAGCCAGCTGCTCAAGATGCAACGGTCTAAGGTTGCGTGAGTAGTGCAGCAGTATTTTCCGACGATTGCTGAGAGCAACAAGGATGTGCTTTTTCAAAACAAGTAATATCTTCTGTCTGGCTTTCTTTTTTTTAAAGAATATTTTCACTAAATCCGAGTCAAACTAATACAATACCCTGATCGGCGAAAGAAACTCTTGAATTTCTGATATCTGATTCGAATCGGAGCGCACCGAGAGATTTGGTGAAAGTAATTTTTGTGAGTGGGCAAAAAGCAAAGTCATTATTAATAAGGTAAGTCTCAAGACCTAGACCTAAAATTAATACAAGAGGAGTATTGGTTTTAGGAAGTGCGAAGGAATAATTCTGGTGTAAGCTAGTAAGTTCTATGTAGTATTTTCAGATCAGGAAATCAGAGGAAGATGAAGAGCCATATGAGACAATATTCAGAACTCCTTGATTTGCTTGTTCGCTCGCTCGAATACGTTCCACACTTTCAGTGTGGACGCCTATTACATGTTTAGTCGCAAAACTAAGTGCGACTATGTGGCGAAAATTTCGGTTGAAGTAAAGTCAGTACTTAAAAAATAAATATATATTTTTTCATTACGTGAGGAGCAAGAAAAATGTTTAGATAGGATTAGCCCTCTACTAAGCTCGGAAGGTGACCTCGTCCGTGACACCAAAAACAGCAACTAGTGGGGCACACAGTGGAGCGCATCTCTCCGACAAGGACAGTGTAATTTCCAAACCACTCTTCATAATGGGTATGGGTTTTTCAACATTGATTAGTGTAATAGGAAAACTGTATGGTAGGATACTTATAGACAGAGTTAGAGAAAGAACAGAGAAGTTGGAGAAGAACAGGGAGGCTTTAGGAAGGGAAGAGGTTGTGTAGATCAGATATTCGTTCTTAGATCTTTAGTGGAAAAGTTTCTAGAGAAGGGAAAGAAGTTGTTTGCGGCTTTCATGGATTTGGAGAAAGCATATGACAGGGTGGATAGACAAGGATTGTGGAAAGTGTTAAGAATATATGGAGTAGATGGGAAGTTGTTGAATGCTGTGAAGAGTATGTACGATGGTGCGAAGGCTGCAGTGCGTGTGGATGGTGAACTAAGTGAATTTTTCTCTTTGAAAGTTGGTTTGAAACAGGGATGTGTCATGTCTCCATGGTTGTTCAATCTGTACATGGATGGGGTAGTAAAAGAGGTACAAGGTAGGGTAGTGGATGTTGGAGTGGCCCTGGTGAGAGAGGACAGTGTTTGGAAACTCCGTGTACTGTTGTTTGCAGATGATACTGTGTTGTTGAGTGAAGACGAAGGGGAGCTGCAAGGCTTGGTGGATGAGTTTGAGAGAGTGTGTAAGAAACGGAATCTAAAGGTGAATGTAGGGAAGAGTAAAGTGATGGTCTTTGAGAGAGGTGAAGTTAGTGAATGTACAGCGAGGTTGGATGGTGAGGAATTGGAAAATGTGAGTACGTTTAAGTACTTGGGTAGTGTGATGAGTAAGGATGGAGGTTTGGAGGGTGAAGTGCTTGAAAGGGTGCAGCAGGGAAGAAAGGTTGCTGGTTCCTTGAAAGCAGTGATAAGAAAACAGGGAAGTGAGCATGGAGGTGAGAAAGTTACTACATGATAGTATTGTGATACCAACTCTAATGTACGGAAGTGAAGCTTGGACATTGTTGGAAGGACACAAGTCAAGAGTGAGAGCAGTGGAGATGAGTTATTTAAGAGGAGCCTGTGGAGTCACGTGGAGAGACAGGCTGACGAATGAGGATATAAAGGAGCGTTGTGGTGTGGATGTGGATGTGATAGGAAGCGTTATGAGGAACACACTGAGGTGGTTTGGCCATGTGGAGAGGATGGAGGGTGAAAGACTGACGAAGAGAGTGTATATGAGTGAGGTGGAGGGGGGAAGAGGGAGGGGGAGGCCGAGGATGAGATGGAGGGATGGGGTGGAGAGGTATATGAGAGAGGGGTGTGTGAGTTGGGAGCAGGGTAGTGAAATGGTGGGGGACAGGGCGACTTGGAGGCGATTTGTTTGTGGCCACCCCAAACGGGATTGAGGCGTCTGGCAATAGATAGATAGATAGATAGATAAATTAGTGTTTCGCAAAAAGTGTTTTCCGGATCAAGAATCTGTAATACTTTTCGGATCGGTCCAAAAAGTTACTCATTTGTTTCCTGGAACATGGGCTATCTACCCACCAAATTTGGTCCTAATCTCTCTTTTAGTTTTTGAGTAATCATACTAATAGTGAAACAAACAAACAAACAAACTGGGGTGAAAACATACAATCCTTGTCGGAGAAAACGATACCGAACGACTCCCTTCACGGCGTATTCACACACTAAAATAGCGTTTTCTCAGTCGGTTTTCTCAGGACCAGAAGATGATATCAATCAGCGAAGTGACAGGACATGATGCGTAAAAGTTTATTAAGAAAATCTACCCATTTAAATCAACTGACCCAGATCAGATATCTCCTCTCATTCTGCATGAGTGTTACAAACAGGTAGCTTTCCTATAACTATTCATTTAATCATTAATTTAACGTAGAGTACTTAATCAATAGAACTCGCTATTTTATCGCCTACCTTTAAAAAGGCAATTAAAACTAGCCACAAATTACCGCTCAATTATCCTAACGTCAGTACTATGCAGATTTAAGGGAAAAGAATCTTTCACATAAAATTCCCATGTTCAATTAGAAGCATAGCTTTATAACACATATTCAACATAAGTTCCTAATAACAGATCATGCCTTACAAATTTGCTCGATTAAAGAAAAAAAAAAAGTACGATAATTCGGACGCAAAAATACAAATGGATGTCATACGCGTAGATTTATAGAAAGCATATGATAAGGCTCCCTCATCAAAAACCACTAGAAAACTAAAACCCAAAACCTATTCTGCTCATGGATTGCTGATTGGTTAACCATTTGCAGGCAGCGGGTAGTAATGAATGGTGAATCATAATACTGGCTAGAAGTAACATGCGGAGTTCCTCAAGGGTCAGTTCTTGGATCAGTTCTTTTCACTATTTATAGCCATGATCTACTAAATGGACTCATTTCTAAAATATCGAAATTTGCAGATGACACGAAGACTGGAAGCTGAGTACTTATGACAGCAGACTGTGAATCTATGCAAAACGACCTGGATAAGTGAATGACTTGGAGTTAAAAATGGTAGATGAAAATTAATGTAGATAAATAAAAGACAATCACGTTAGAGAAGAAAATATTAAATCTGAATATCGTTATGTTCTGTAACCCACTGACGGAAGTAAACGACTAGAAGGAATTATAAGTTATTTTAATTAACCTCAAAAACTCATAACGGCTCGCAGCAGTCAGTAACAAGGCAGACAAAATACTCAGCTTCATTGCAAGGAACATCGGTCATAAAACGCCCGATATAATCTCTAAGCTTTATACTTAATTAGTTAGACAACACCTAGAATACTTTGTGCACCATCGGTCCCAGAATCTTATTATGGACGACGACAGGCTGGAGAATGTGCAGTGCAGAGCCACAGAAATAATTCCTTTGCTGCGAAATTTACCCTACGACGAGCGGCTAATGAAACTAAATATGTGGTCTCTACTTAAAAAAAAAAAAAAAAAAGCTCAGAGTCAGAGATTTTACGGTACAATGTGTTAAAAAAAAAAAACTAATATAATTTGAGATGTAAATATCACAGAAACTACATAGTCTAGGCAAATGAAACTGAACAAGCTTAATGTTGGACAAACTAAGATTTATGCCTCAAAATGTGAATGAGAAATTCATAGGTATGTGGATTCCATGAACGATTTCACAAATTTTCAATATGCGCTCCGCCTGTGACACTGCACACAAGTCGGCAATCCAGCTCCTGGCAAACATGCTGCAGCATGTCTTGTGTAACAGTTTCCAGTGTGGCAGTGATTCTGCTTGAGTTGCTGTAAGTTTGCAGGAAGAGGGGGGACAAAGACCAGTCCCTTCACATAGCCCCAGAGAAAAAAATCGCAAGGGGTCAGGTCAGGTGAACGTGGCGGCCATTTCAACAGCACATTGTCTTCATCATCAGCATGCCCGATCCATTTCCCTGGCAGATTCTCGTTGAGATAAGCCGGCACAGTGAGCTTCCAGCTCATTTGCAATGAGCTCATCCATTAGCCAGTTCTGAAGCATTTGCAGATAAACATCGCCGGTCACATTTCCCTCAAAGAAAAACGGGCCATGAAGATGGTTCTTGGAGATGGGTCAGAACACATTCACTTTTGGTGAGTCCCTCTCATGCTCAACTGTGGTATGGGGATTTTCTTCGCCCCAAATGCAAACATTTTACCTGTTGACTTTGCCATTCGTATGAAATGTGGCCTCATCACTGAAAACAAGACGTTCATCGAACTCTTCTTCAAGTTTCTCTTGCATATCAACACAGAATTGTTTGCGCTTCCGCTTGTCATTTGCCTTTAAGCCCTGAACGAGCTGCAGCTTGTAGGGTTTCATTCCCAAGCGTTTCCTCAGGACACGCCAAACTGTCGTTGTAGGAATTTTGGTTTCCAGACTTGCTTTTCTTATGGACTTCTTAGGGCTTTGCAAGTGTTTTTTGCGAACCTGCTCGACCGTCTCTTCCAATGCTGGTGATCGTCCAGATCCTTTTGCCCTGCACAGACACCCTTCCTCTCTGAACTTTTTGTGCCATGTCCAAATCTGCATTGCAGTTGGTGCATTTTTAGAGAATTCTCTCACAAATGCACGCTGCACAGTCTTCTTCGATTGTGTTCGAGCATACTCAACCACACAAAACGCCTTTTCTTTTCCAGTGAATGGCATTTCTATACCTGAAAAGATAAAAACATAAAACATTAAAAAAATTTTTTTGACCTGTTAAATTTTGAGGTCATTTGAACGAGAATTGGCAACGTTATTAGACTGCGAAATTATATCAAATTTTTTTAAACACCCGGGTACAAGTATTTAAAATTCTTAACATTATTGACGATGTTAAGTATAATAATTTGTTCGAAATACAGAATGATAGCCTACTGTGACTAGAAATAATGGAACTAAACTCACAAGTATTAGATGTAACGTTAACTGAGGGAAAACATTTCCTTTAATATTCGCGTAATGAAAAATGGAAGACGCTACCAACAACAGTAATTAGTGCAAAAATTATTGTTACGTTTAGAATTCGACCAGACAAGTATTTTGAGAGAATAGGCTATACAGTTGTTTGGTTGCAGGTTGTGTATGCTGGTGACTATGAGACATTTGCTTAATAATGAGAACATTTGGCGATTGTGTTTACTGTTCTTTACAAATCCGTAGAACGGATATTACATAGTGTATAGTTCTTCTTCTGCCTTTCCTATAAAAAAAAAATCCATGCTTGTTCTTCCTAGCGAGCATGGTGTTTTTACATCTTTTCCCTGCCGGTTTAACCGGATGTTGTGGTGGGTGGGGGAGTACCTTCCTCTTTTTCTATTTTTCCTCGTACACTTTGTTAGATCTCAGCAGAATTTGCATTTTTCCCAAGAGATAACGTGGTCATGGGCCAATAGTCCTCCTGCTATCTGTATTTCCTGTGTTCTGTACTCTCTCTCTCTCTCTCTGCATGTGTTTGCGTACGACTGAAGGTCATCCTGCTGCTGAATGTTGGTGACCGGGTGGGTAGGTTGGTGTGAGGATAGATTGGATGGGCGGATCAATGTGCGGACAGGGCGGCTGTAATGAGGTGGGGTGGGGTTGTTGGGTGGAAAAGTGGGCAGAGGTTGACTGGGTGGATAGGGTGGGTGGGCAGGGAATTGGTTGGGTTGGGTAGGTTGGGAGTGTTTCTTGGAGGTAGATGGTTAGATGGGAGGATAAAATGGATAGGTAGATGGGAGACTGGGAGTATGGGTGAACAAATGGGTGGATAGTGAAAAAATACGTGCATTAGGTGAATAGGTCCCTGGTAGGAGTAGGTCGATATGTGAAAATAGTTCCACGGACACTATGTCTCTGTGGAAATGGGCCCAAGTAAGAGCAGAGATCGTCAATAAAAAATAGGTCTATGTGAGAAAAAGCTCCATGGTAGAAAATAGGTCTATGTGTGGATTCGGTGTTTCACCTTGTGGAGGAAATGGGTCAATGAGTGATAATATGTTCATGGGGAAAATATGTCTAAGAGGGACAAAGGTCCCACGGGGAAAATAGGACAAGGAGGAAAATAGGTGGTATGTGAAGAAAATAGATGCGATGGGAACCATTGGTCCATTAGGAAATAGATATCAAGAGGACAGATAAGTCCATAGAAAGAACCGGCCAATGGAGAAAAATAGTGTGGAACATACCTCTATGAGCGACAATAGGTCGATTGTGAAAAAAGGTCCAGTGACAACAAAGACTGGTGGTAGAATTATATACATAAAAAATACTGGTAAAAGGCCCTGATGCTATTGTCTGTGCTGAGATATCATCACCATCACCATCGCGAACTTTTTTTTTCTCTCATCTTAGAACGGGGCACGTTGTGTTGCATCATAATTTACTGAATTATCATTTATTCACGTATTCAAAAAATAGGCAGAGAGTTTCCTACACAGATGGATAAACATTTATAGACAAACATTTAGATAAGTTAACAAAATGAAAAAATGACAAGTTTATATATATATATATATATATATATATATATATATATATATATATATATATATATATATATATAAAATTCTTCATCATTAATTGTAACTTTTTTCCCAGTAATCTAGAAACTGTGCAAGAAAAATATGAATTTCTTTTGTTATACGACAGTATAACTGATAACAGAAACTGATTATATACATAGGTCTGCAAAATTAGTCATTAAAATTTGTTTTAACTGTGAACATTTAATTACTGCGCTTATGAACACAATAAGAAAAAATACAATTACATTGTTTCCCTCACATCACAGTTTAACATAGAATTTAGAAAAATATATAAAATAGACAAAATCATAAACTTCAAATTAACTGAAAATAAAAATATTTAGCCAATGTAATTTTTTAAACATGTACATAAAGGAAACGACACAATAAATTCCATGACACACATATGACTCCTCTAGTCTTTGTAACTTTTTTTTTTTTTTTTTTTTTTCCAAAACTTCGTTTGGTGGCCAGTGGTTTGTACACTTTTTCCTGTTGTGTCCCTGTGAATCATCCAGCCGTGGTCCGCCATCATATTGACATTCCAACGTCCCTGGTACCTTCTTTCCATTTCCTTGATATCCTAATGGAGTCTTTCACCCTGTCCCTCACTCACCGCTACAAGATTTGCGGCGAAAAAATTCCAAACAAATCCAAAAAGTAAACTTTGAGGCATTATGCAACCCAATCCCTTGAACTTAACCAACAAATTTCTCACAATTTCTGTGTTATTTTGATCCTTATTGTTACCTAAAAACTTAGAAGTTTCTTCTTTGAAAGATACCCAAGCCTCTCGTTCCTGATCATTCATTGCACCATCAAATTCTGTATCAGAAATTAGCTTTCTGATGTCAGGTCCAGTAAATACGTCTTCTTTCAATTTAGCTTCAGACAAACCAGGAAACTTTGGGCACAAATACATAAAACAGGCTCCATCTTTTGATGGGGCTTTGACAAACTGCTTCATTAATCCAAGCTTAACCCGCCCCATCCCGGCCACTTTTCGACCACTGGTACCCCCCAATCCCGGGCAATTTTCGACCTTTTTTTTTTTTGCTAAAACTTTCGCTTTTGGTGAGAAACATCGAAAATTCATAGAGAAATCGCTCACCTGAGGTTTAAAATACTCATTACAGGTAGGAGAGCCTCCTTACCTTACTGGGTTTTCTATCAGGCTGGCACCAAAGAAAACGAGTTCTATGGGAGGATAACTATTTCACACCACTCATAAACAGTATTTATTTATTTACTGTTACGAATTTATATGTAGTACAAGAGTATATTGGTTTTCAAGCAGTAATATAGGCATTATAAGCATTGTTTCACTCACTAATACCTGACCTTTTTTTGCCACATTACCTGATCATCATTTCTAACTGTTTCTTCCTCTAATGCTATGTAAAGTTTGTCCTCCACATTGTCATTGATTGGGGAATCACTCTGGCCCTGAATTTCGTACCGTGGCATGACATGGCTATACTGGCCAGGCCACTGATAACAGGTGAATTGCTGAGAAAAGGGCATGCAGGGGGGGGGAGGAGGTCATGCTGGGTAAGGCATTGTCTCTGCCTGGCATCTTGTTGAGGAAGGTGTCCCGTGTATACGTACCAAAAATGACTCGCGAAAATTGAAAATTGTGGAAATTATGAATCTTGCAATTGCAGGACGTTGAAGTACGTCCTCGGGATTAGCTGTGACAAAACGTGAGGACGTGGAAGTACGTCCTCGGGACGGCGCGGGTTAATATGGAGCGGTGGTAGCAGTACTTTATCTGGATTCACCATTGTAGGTCTGATGTTTTTGGCATCAAGCTGTAGATTTTTTCTCTTTGGCCCTTCCCTCTGAACTCAGTGGAAGTCCTTGGCTTTGCTCTCCTGCTGACAGAGAAAACATGGGAGTTTTGAATACAATGAATGCTGAACCAGTAAGATACACAGAACTTTCAGGACCCTACATTAAAACCAACGATGTTCACTGTAGCTGATTTTCTCGAAAAGATTTGCCAAATTCTGGTACGTTTCTGTTAAATGTACAGAATCAGGGACAGGTATTGATGCATGTTTATTACCATTATGAAGAAGGACCTCTTCCTGGCTTCTTTTAAATAAATCTATAAGTAGGACACATTCTTGTGTATTATAATTGCTGCCAAGTTTCTGCACTAGGGCACCTATGTCAGTGCATTAAACTACAATTTTCAATAACTATCACTCCGATGAAAAATAAATAAAAAATAAATAAAAGAGAGACACCCCACTAAAAGTAATTACAAGAACACTAGTCAACTGAGTCAGACTGAGATATGTTTGCTGCACTCCAGTACAGGTATGACTCATCACTGTGTTGTAGTCCAGCTATATTCTGGCTTATTATCAAATAAAATAACTGTGTTGTTTTATACATGGATTTTAATATTAGAAAACAGTAAATTCCAGTATATTATCATTGTAATGTGTGAAATTATTAAAACGAAACTATAATTGAAAACTAAGAAAATTATTTGTGAGAGAATGTTATGTGTTGAGGAAAATGTTTTTCCTTTTCGAATTCAGCGCCCAAAATACATAAAAATCATATGAAATAATCAAAACTATTTTTTTCAATGTATACCTGTGTTATCAGTAAGCCTCTGGCAAGCTTTCCGGGCCGCGTATTATTTTCTTCTGGAACGCTTAATCATTCAGTCATATTGGCAGGGTCAGTACAAGTTCAGCGAGCAATGATTCGCTTAATGTTACACCTTCACCCGGGAATAAATGACACAATTCGGTAGAGAGGTGGCCTGCCGTACTAACGAACCCAGGTTCAAATCCCCGCTGGGGCAGGGAACAGTTTAAGGATTTGAATTTCATTAAATCAGGCTTTACTGATCTACCAGAAGACCCGCCGACATGTCGTAAAAATACCCCCGCTAATACCAATACACCAGTCCTGTATGAGACAGCCCTAGCATGTATTCCATATGGACGGTGGGTGTTAACGCCGAAGTGGTAACATGTAGAGGTGTATGGTATGTAGGAGGACTGCTGGGCCTTGATAGCAGGCTGTGAAGCCTATGCCCAGAGTCGGACACATAAAAAAAAAAAAAAATCGGCTAATCAAACCACAATATCATCAGAAAACCCATGTTTTGACAACCTATACCTAACCACCTTAGGCCTAACCTAATGTTAATTTAGCACAATACCTCATTTTGTTTGGGGCGATGAGAAAGGTGTAACGTTGCCGAGTCTTTTCCTAAGACACTCGATCCGACTTTGGTAACATGACTGGATGACCAAGTATATCAGGGAAAAAAAAAAAAAAAACGCTTCTGAGTCTCCCTTGCGTCTGTGCCGTCGTGTTTTGATACCATTAACACTCTCCTCTCCTGGGCCCTGTGTGACGGTACTATCTTTTGACTATTCGGCGAAGGGAAGACCTCATAGTTTTCAGTTTAGAAATTTAGGGATTTTTCCATTGCCCTGCACATAAAGCAGCCCTTACAACATCTTGGTGAAGGAGGGTTTCTTGGAGAGAGAGAGAGAGAGAGAGAGAGAATGAACGGGGAGGGAGAAAGAAGAGTGATGGGGACCAAGATTGTTTCCCCAAGAGAATCAGAAGGAACAAAGATTTTCATCAAGAAACTCGAAAGACCTTGTAATCAAGATGACCAGCCCTTATGTCCTCCATCCATAAAGCCACCATCATCCTAGACCTCAGAACTTTTTTGTTCTATTTTGACCCTCTCTGTCCTTATGCATCCTTTACATCAAAGTTAAATTGCACTCGTTGCTTTTTCACTGTGTTGTTTATGGCAGGGCCTATGTTATAAGCTTATTTTCCAAAGAATTTATTTGATTTTGGTAATAATTGTATAGATTTTGCATGGAATTCAGTCAGGGTGAGCTTATGTCCAATCTCCTTTGGATGAAACTGATTCTGGGAGGGAACGATTTAATTAGGTACATGAATGAGATTAAGTTGATTCTAGAAGGGATTATTTTGACTCTGAAGTAGCCACTCGGAAGTCGCTACTGTATTGTAGGCAAGTGATCTGTATTGTTAACTACGAAGTTCCTACCCCTGTGGGATCAGGGAGTGAACTCTGGTACGATGAGTTGGCGTCACTAGACTTAGTTGTTCATCCACAATTTGTGGGTTGGAAGGTAAACTTAATACCTTAGGTAACACCTGTAGGTTGTAGCTGTGCTAACCTGGGTGATGAAATGGCTCATTATCCCTGGATTGTGGGTAAAAAACCCACTACAGGCTCAAAGACCTGAGTTATGAAGATGAGTACTATAGGCAAGTGCCTCAAGGCACCTGACCCCACCTTTACTTATCCTTGCCTTCAACTTTATTCTGCTTGTTAAACGTTTATTCTGTTGGAGGATGCGCGAGTGTTCGTATACCATGGGAAAGACTTAACCTACCAGTACTCTGTCGGAAGACGTTTTTATCTTCTTGTCTCCTGAAGATGCTGCTCATCCTTGGATACACTACTCAGGTCGGAGTATTTGACACAGCGTTAATAAATTACTTAGAAGTCAGAATACAAGAGGCATTTTCTAAATGGCCTAGTAGCAGCAAGAAGAAACTAAAACGTTATCCGGATTCAGATGGTTAATATTATTTTACATTCGAGAGATTACATTTATTTTCTGCACCAGAGGAGGAACTTCATTTGTTTAGGGTGTATCTGATTGTTCCGTATGGGTGGTAGTGAGTTTATTCATTACACTTCCATCATCTCACCTGCCTCTCATCTCAGAGAATTCTCCCACCACCACTATGGAAAAGAAGAAAGGAATAGGAAAAATTCATTGATAGTGTTTCAAAACAAATAAATAAATAAATAAATAAAAACGAAAGGTTGTCAGAGGTTGCTTAGAGCGGAAATTGATGGGAGAATATGGGAGTATATTGTTAAAAACCCAAGGGAATGAAGGATGGTCTCCACACAGCTACCATAAACTGACATACTACTGTGCAACTGCCATAATGATTTATGAACGCAGAAGAACACTGAATACAAAAATTAGTGCGTTCGTGTGATTTTGCCTTTGACACTATGAATCGTTTACTTAAAATGACAATGCCAAAGGCGTCTGTGGGTTTTTGCTCAAGGAACAATTTTACCAAGTGCGAAGCGAACTAGTGAAGAGATAAATGAATGACACCAAAATGAAAAGCGCATGGAAAAAAGAAAGAAAGGAAGTAAGAAAGAAGAGGAAGAAGAAGAAAAGAAGAAAATGATGATGATCCTGATGAAGATAATCGTGATGATGATGATGATGATGATGATGATGATGATGATGATGATGGTAATTAAGGAACAAAATCGAGCAAATACAATAGGTATTCACATTAAGCTCTTGGATTTAAGCAAATCAAAATACAGAAGTAGATTGGGAGATAAATATATGCCAAAATAATATAACTATATTTAGATGTTTAGAGGCCTCCATATACACATACAAAGCTCGTTTAGACGGAAAGCTCGTTTAGACGGAGGAATCAAAGGTGATTCGTCACATAACTCCATGCTTTTATGAATCTCCATCAGTCGCTCTTTTCGTCGCAGTGTTGCTTTGTTCTCTTTATACTAGCGCTGTTACTGTGGACGATGCTTCTCTGGACGTTATTCTTTTATACCTTCCTTTCAAATAAAGCGCGCCTCACCCATCTATCTACACTCTAACCCTATTTCTGTCTAGTTGTATAAAAAAAAAATATTTTCAGTCAGTCAGAAAACATTTAATCAACGCTGGAACAGTCTTTTCGTCTCCCTCAGTCTGTCTTCCATCTGCTCACGTCCTGCAGTCTTTTCAACGCATTGTCTCCTGACGTCTCAACAAAAGCAGATCTTGATTTTAGTTCTTTCTTGATTGAATCCTGTATGAAATGGATATTTTTTGTTCGTCTCTAGCCTTTGATTTTTTTTTTTTTTTTTTGCACTAAAAATAAAAAAGGTAAGTAGATAGATGGGTACATAAATAGACAGATATACACATACAGATACAGTGATGGCTAGATAGACAAATCGTTAGGTGCGGTGCTAGATAGGGAGCATGGATGGATAGATTGATAAACAGACAGACAGATACATAGACAGATAGACATAAAGATAAACAGAGAGATGATAGATAGATAGAAAGAGACAGATAGACAACAGGCAGGCAGACAAAGATAGACCGATAGATTGGTATTTTGATGTTAGAGAGAAACAGAAGACAGACAGACACATAGACAGACAGAAAGACAGACAGACACGAATAGATACGTAGCTAAATAGTAGACAGATAGATAGATTAGACTGACACACAGACACACGGATAAAGAGAGCAGTAGATAGTAGACAGATAGATAGATAGACTGACACACAGACACACGGATAAAGAGAGTGGTAGATAGTTAACAAATAAATAGCCAGACCGACACACAGATAGACAGATAGATAGACAGAAGACTGACCGACATACATCCCGAAACACATTTAGAAAACCTAGCGCCCTCTCCTTGTGACTGTTTAATACAGTTAATTGGAATTATCCCAGACTGCCCGACTATCAACCATCTTGTATCACACCTAATTTATGGCTAATCTCCGTTCTCTCCCTGGCTTATACTGGCCATCCCACCACACTGAGATATCGACGTTATATATTGCAGTATTTCCCACACCTCGTATAAATATAGATAGAACTGTGTCAGACATAAAAGAAACAGAAAAACAACACCGTTTAGCTTTAGGGGAAGTTAAGTAATAAAAGTGTTGCTATAAAAATCGAACTTTAGTAACAGCCTACCAGTCGATGTTTATCCCTCTGACTGCAAAAATTTCCTTCAGCTGAACAAAGCCGTCTGGTGTCACCATGAATTGTACCTTATTGAGTTCACACCAGTGACAGGGTTAATGTGAAGAGCCTTGATCTGGTGATTCGTGGAATTTCTGAATAAAAGCCCATGATGTAAGCCAGGATACACTAAACTATAGTACTCTCAACTATAACTGACGGAGATTTTCGTAATTTTGCAGCGTGTTTCCCGCTGCTTGATGGCAGTACAAGACTACATTGCATAGTTCCCATATCATTTATTCGTGACATGCACAATGCCTTTATGTTAGTCTCTCATAACTACTCAGCATTCAAGATGGAAAGATGTCAATTATTTTAGGCCAAGCTAAAGTGAAAGTAATACAGCAAAATGATTCCTCAACAACGAAAGTCCTTATGGCAAATTACGGTATAATAATGTATCACTGTTTTAAATGCTCATCATATTTAACCTTTCGTGAGCCGGGTGAAGAAACGGAACCCGGAATGTCATGTGGGGTCTTGAAAGACCCTAACTTAATTTTTGGATTTCTGCCATATGTACAAAGTTGTAAATGTTTAATTTTGTACACATGTTGCCCAGGACACGGCACGTGTAGCCAATCCACCATGTTCCCTTTTGTGTTTGTGTGTGTGTGTGTGTGTGTGTGTGTGTGTGTGTGTGTGTGTGTGTGTGTGTGTGTGTGTGTGTTTTTAATGAAAGTAAAATTTTTATGATTTCTTCAAAAACTTTGAAAGTTTGCACATGTAATGAATAATGTGGCATATTTTTTTAGGTTACATAATTCTTATTCATTCAGCATGATCATAGCGTAATAGAATATATATATTATCAGTTATAACACCATAGAAAAAAAATATAATGAACATAAATGACGTGAAAAATTTGGTTGAAACTATGTTCAGAACCTAAACAAGATTAACAATTATATTCAGAAAACCCTTGAATGGTTAACAAATCTAGTAAACATAAACATAAACAAGACTGACATATTAATAATCAGAAAATCCCTGAATGATTTTAACATCAGATAAATCTCTGCAGGGGTCATTATCAGCATCAGAATTGGGAGGATCTTCTCCATTTCTGAACCGCTGACTGTAGGACACCTCAGCATTCACTGACATGGTCAATAATATCTAGAATCTGAAACACACACACACACACACACACACACACACACACACACACACACGCACACACACACACAGAATGCTTGGTGGGGTATATGACAACCCCCAATGAAGTTAGTGCCCTCCTAACTCCTGAACTATAACAGTCTTTCCGCTCAGATGATGTCTGCTTATACACTGGTCAACGACAAAGTCATGGTTCGCCAGATCCCTAAAACTATAAGTGGCTGAATGGCATCATTTTAAGAATGTGTTGGGGTCAATCTAACCCCAACATGGCGTACGAAGGGTTAAGTAGGAATAGAAGTATAAGTACTGTGATGATAATTATGATGAAGATAATGCTTGCCCTTCCTAGATAATCGCAGTCTTCTTTTTATATTAATCATGGAGGTATGAAAGGTAGAAGACGGAATATCTAGTTGCAGATAAATTAGTTAAACGGTAATGACTCTTTGCTAACTGCATAATAATGATCATGAATACTCATTATGAACACTATAATCATCATTGTCATTATACTCATCATCACAGTAGTCATCATCCAGTTCCATGTAATGTTACCCACAAGAAGACACATATTTTTCCATACCACAAAAAAAAGTAATGTTCTGGAACTGTCTGTAATTTTTGCCATAACAGTTACCACTACAGTACTACAATATGAATGAGGTACTCTGGCTTGTCCAGTAATCCTAATGTAGCAGCTATATATATATATATAATGTGTGTGTGTGTGTGTGTGTGTGTGTAATTTTTTGACAATCTAGCAGGGAATCTGTAACCTCTTGTAATACAGTAGTATGTAAGTATGTTGTATGTTCTACCTGTAGTCTATAAGTGTTCTAAGTTGGGCGTAAGTGACCTAAATCCCTTACCTGAGGTCTGGCCTACTTCAAATTCTGCTTACATATTTTTTTCAAGAGGGATCGTTAGCGAGCGAGCCGGTTTTCAGCCCTGAGACAAGGCAGGAGTGGTGGAGGTAAGATCTTTTGTTAATGTATACAAATACATAACCGTAAATTCACCCAGGACTTTGAATTAGCCTACAAGTACCGAGTGGGGGATCAACAATTGGTGGATAGCGAGTGGGATAAACGTCATTTCATATCTTCTGTGGGCAATCTCTGTGCAATTGCTCCCTTGCCCATGGTACTGTACCTTCCACGACGACAGTCTGTTCCTGCCCCCAGCATCCAGCCTCTTTGCAGTTTTGGTGTGATTCTGCTACGGAAGTACCTAACTGTAGTTCTGCTATGGAAATACCTAACCCACACCAACCCCCACCTGCCACCATGCCGGCATAACCCCAGTAAGTCCTCCACCACTAACCTCACTACCTGCCTGAACTGCCAGTCCTGTAAAACCCATTATTACGTTACCACCCCCCCAACCCCCCACTACAGCAAGTAACCCCAACCGCCGCCCAACTCGATGCATCATCTCCACCCAACACCAAGCTGCCCTGATGTCACGAAAGAGGGAGCGTGCCCAGTCACGGAGGACTATGTCACAGTCTTCCTCTCTTATCAGCCTCTAGCCTCATCTGGAGCCCGAGTGCCTCCCAGTTACGTCACGGTCTGTTCTGCCCAATCAACGACTTCCATGGGAGGAGGAGGCTGCCGCCACACACTACACTTCGGGTGAAAACCACGTTCTTACCTACAGTATACTGTGAAAATTATTCTTTTATGAGCATATTCATGCATTTTCTTAACTCATCAACCTACTCCATTCCTTTCTACGAGATGGCGTGCTATCTCTATAGACTGTGATTATATTATTCATTTGATTCTGTTCATTACATTCTTCATTCCTTATTTTTTGTTCATTCACTCCTGCTTCGTTCCATTTTCTCCAAGTTACCTTCACGTTTCGCTGTACATATTTCATTTATTCCTATTCATAAGCATTGTATATAAACCATATTTCTTCATATACTACAAGTATTTTCATTCATTCATTCGTTCATTCATTTATTTATTCATTTATTTATTTATTCATTTTCTTTCCTCCCCTATTAATCAGCTTTTTTTAAGAAAGTAGATCTCTCCCCAGTTGAAAATGACAGTGAACATGATGATAATGTAGGTGATGTTGGTATAACATACTGTACCTTCGTAGCGGTAAATCATATACTAGGTCTCAAGCAACTCCTTTGACTACTTCAGCTGTTACCGTTATTACTTCTACCACACCTACTACCACCTATACAAACCCTACAACTGCTGTAGACAATCCAGATAAACTGACACCAGATACCTTATCATCTTCCCCAACTGATTCTCTAGAATTTCCACAACTTTCACCAAAGCCTCTGTCCTTACCTTCTACTACAAATACTCCACCACCAACCCCAACACACACCACTGCCAATACAACAGTCTCTTCCCACGCACCATCTCAACTTAGTACAGTGTCTACTTCCATACTCTTGCCACCTCACCCTCACGCCACGATGACAGCCCCAGCTCCACCTCCACAGTCAATTATCCTAGATAATGTTAACCACCCAAAATTCACTGCTGAGGACCCTGCTATTTTTATTTACGACTTTCTCAGTGAAGTCGAAACCGACATTGCAAACAGACAGTACAGATACGAATCCCAGAAAATCTCTTATCTTAGGGGCAGGTTAGATCAAGGCAAATCACATATGGGTTCTGCATTGCAATTAGGCCATTTTGACTCATGTCAAACATTTGTTGATTTCTGCAAGAAATTAATTAAATATTGTTGTGCTACCTCGAAAAAGGGTTCTCTAGTTGCCTTCCCTACGGTCTTGAGAACTATGCGTGATGACATATTCATACCTCCCACACAAGCAAACATATTTGAGGCAGACGCGGTAGCGAATGCGACCACTCCTGAAATAACCCACCTAATGAGACAAACACTTTGCGTTACCGACATCAGTGGACATGAGATCATTAAATTAAAAGATTTCAGTCGTTTGCTAGGATACCTTAGATTTCTGAACTGGTTAAACCCAAAACAGTTGGAAACTGTGTTACAAGTAGGGTATACACCAGGAGATGAATTGCTTGTGGTTTCAAAGGAGATTACCGAAAAGGTAGGGTCACCTGCTACTCGTCAAGTAAATACTCACGTTACATCCACACATTTTCAGATGCCACTGCAAGGGCTGTACCAGCTGCCAAGGTCTCGACCGACTCTTCACGTTCTCTGCCGACTACCAGAGGCACTACTAACATCCATTCCCCTTCACGACGCTTCCCACTTGCCAGTATCCATCATCAGTCCAGTGTGCAGCGGACAAAGCAATCTCACCAGTCACCTATGCGTCGTAACCATCAGGCCTCCATCATATGTTGGCACTGTGGAATCCCTGGCCACTGTGAATCGAGCTGTTCTCACAAACATGGACACAATCGTCAGGAGTCACATTGCCATACACTTTCCTCGCGACATCCGTATTGCAAATACCATAAAGACTCCACCACTCATACCACAGAGGAGTGTCATTACATTGCACGTTATCAGTTGGGGGAAGACCAGCGTGACATTTGAAAACACTTAACGTAGAAGGTACCAAACACGATGAGCTACCCTCAGTATTGTTGGTGTATAAGATTACTTAGGGGTAATTGTGCATGGAACTTGTGGTCAGGTACATGTTTCACATTTTATGGATTCAGGTTCCACCATCAACTTACTATCTGAAAAGGCGTTAGCAAGAATTCAGTGTAAGCAGATTGAAACGATTTAACTTCCTTGAGCCCTCAGATCGAAACCTATGCACAGTGAATGGATCATACTTAGACATTAAAGGCAAAACACTGCTTCAAATTTCTTTGCATGATTTGGCAAACCCATTCATTGCTGACTTTTATGTTACACCCTGGATTAACTGCCCTGTCAATGTATTACTCGGCATTCAGACGATGGCAGACGAAAATATCAATGTGTTACCAGCACAAGGGGGAGTCATTATTTATTTGTACCAAGTATCCCAGACCACGCTTCACAGTCGCAAATAGACACGATTACGACCCATCCTAACGATCCATCGTCAGATCCATCATCTGCTGCTCAGCCTGATCCAGTCACTGACTTCTCTGACTGCAATATGATGAATCGAGCTCATCCATGCTTAATCGTGGTGAACCATCCTGTGGTACTGACCCTTCATTAAACTCATCATTACCTACCTCATTACGCCAAGCAGACATCATGCAGTCCTCTACAACAAACATGGCGGTGGTAAAACAGTGCACGGTTTCACCCAACAGTGTATATAGTAAAGTTGCCCTGAGGATTGTTGGGTCGCCTAGCGGTGTCACTGCTATATCTCAGCCTGAAACCTGTCGTGTTACGTGCTTGAGTTACGAGTCTGCTATGTGCTCTGTGTCAGACGATGGTTTAAGCTACCTGTACTTAGCCAACACTACTAATGCCCCACTTAAGCTGCATACTGGGACACAGATTGGTGATTTCTTGGTATATCCAGCGGCCATATGTGTGTGCCAGGACTTCCCACTCTCTGTTGCAGATATGTGCTCAGTTTTCAGTCCACTGACATTACCACCCCATCTAATCTTGAATCTTATGTGAAACAGAGCGATTATCCTGAGTACAGAAGTCAGTAGCTTGATCTCTTGCGAGACTGTCATGAAGTAGCAGCCCTACCCGGTGAGAACATGGACAAAATTAGGCTTATCAAGTACAATATTACATTACAGCCTGAAGCTCAGCCAGTGTATATACCTGCCTATCGTTTACCTCACAGCCAACACCAACAGGCTAATCGTCTTATCCAGGAAATGTTGGAATCCAGTGTTATTGAACATTCTGACAGTCCGTGGAACAGTCCACTATTTCTCGTTCCAAAGCAAGGTGGTGAGTTGTGACCAGTCATAGATTACAGACGCGTAAATGCACTGACTGTTCTGGATAGATTCCCAATTCCTGTACTCACTGATTTGTTGAAATCCTTAGGAGAAAACAATTGTGTTTTCTCCTTCCTAGATCTTTTGAGTGGCTACTGGCAAGTAGAAATGGAGGACTCATCTTGTCCAATTACGGCTTTTAGCACACCATCTGGTCATTACTATTTCCATAGACTCCCATTTGGCTTGAGAAATGCTCCATAAGCATTCGTGCGGCTAATTCATACAGTTTTAGCCAGCATGATAGGTCACTCAGTTTTTGCTTATCTAGACAATGTCATAGTCGATAGTCACTCTGTAGAGGAACACTTAGAGAAACTGGCCGAGGTAATCACTAAGCTCAAACAAGCTGGACTTAAAATCAAACTGTCAAAGTGCCATTTTTTATGTACGAAGCTACACTTCCTAGCACATGTCGTCAATGCTCATGGTATTCATACATCAGATGAAAAGGTCAATGCGGTAACAAACTTCCCTACTCCCACCAACACAGATGCAGTACATAGTTTTCTTGGTCTTAGTGGCTACTATCGTCGTTTCATCAAAGGGTACATCCAAATTGCTTTGCCATTAAAGAAAACGGTAAAATAAGGACGAGTCTTTTATGTGGTCAGATGAACAAGCTACCGCATTTACCACCTTGAAAACTGCTCTTGCACAAGCCCCAATTTTGGCATTCCCTGATTATTCAAAACCATTTCTTCTATGTGCTAATGCTTCTGGAGTGGGCCTCGGTGCAGTTCTCATGCAATATGACTCCAAAGGAAAGAAACATGTCATTGCCTATGTCAGCCGTGTTTTAAACTCTGCAGAAAAGAATTACAGCATAATTCACCGGGAAGCCTTAGCCGTCTTCTGGTCCCTGAAACATTTCCACGACATCATCTACGGTTACATCTAAACAGACCATCTTCCTCTGTGTCACCAGTTTCGGGGATGTAATCTTACTGGAGAGAAGACGGAGGGGGGTGCAAGGAACAGCGTGGTGGACTGAAGAGGTGAAACAGGCTGTGGCACAAAAGAAGAAAGCATACAATGAATGGATGAGAAATAGGGGCGTGGAAGAAGTTGAGAGGCGGAAGAGAGAGTTATATGTGGAAAGAAAGAGAGAGGTGAAAAGATTAGTAAGAGAGAGTAAGAAGAGAATGGATCAGGAATTTGGAAGGAATTTGAGTGTAAAGTGGAGGGACTGTAAGAAAATGTTCTGGAGAGAAGTGAAAAGAGTAAGACAGGGTGAAAGTGAACTTAGCAGGGGAGTGAAAGATAAAAATGGTAGATTACTAGTGGAGAAGGGAGAAAAAGTGAGCAGATGGAGAGAACACTTTAAGGAATTGTTGAACGTAAAGGATGGAAGTAATGCGAGTATACGTGGCTGGGGAATGGCTGGGAGAAGGAGGGAGGTGAGAAGGCAGGAAGAAATCAGTAGGATAGAAGTTGTCGAAGCAATGAAGAAAGTTAAATCGGGGAATGCCCCAGGAATTGATGGAGTGTGTGGTGAAATGCTGAAGCATGGGGGAGAGATAGTAGTAGAATGGATGTGGAAGATGTGCAGATTGGCCTGGGAGGAAGGTAGAGTCCCGGAGGATTGGAAGTCAGGTATAATTATTCCCTTGTACAATGGAAAAGGGGAAAAAGAAGTGTGTGGTAACCATGAGGGCACTTGTCTTCTTAGTATAATAGGAAAAGTGTATGGTAGGATATTTATAGACAGAGTTAGAGAAAGAACAGAGAAATTAGTTGGAGAAGAACAGGGAGGCTTTAGGAAGGGAAGAGGTTGTGTAGATCAGATATTCATCCTTAGATCTTTAGTGGAAAAGTTTCTAGAGAAGGGAAAGAAGTTGCATGCGGCTTTCATAGATTTGGAGAAAGCATATGACAGGGTGGATAGACAAGGATTGTGGAAAGTGTTAAGAATATATGGAGTAGATGGGAAGTTGTTGAATGCTGTGAAGAGTATGTACGATGGTGCGAAGGCTGCAGTGCGTGTGGATGGTGAACTAAGTGAATTTTTCTCTTTGAAAGTTGATTTGAAACAGGGATGTGTCATGTCTCCATGGTTGTTCAATCTGTACATGGATGGGGTAATAAAAGAGGTACAAGGTAGGGTAGTGGATGTTGGAGTGGCCCTGGTGAGAGAGGATAGTGTTTGGAAACTCCCTGTACTGTTGTTTGCAGATGATACTGTGTTGTTGAGTGAAGACGAAGGGGAGCTGCAAGGCTTGGTGGATGAGTTTGAGAGAGTGTGCAAGAAACGGAATCTAAAGGTGAATGTAGGGAAGAGTAAAGTGATGGTCTTTGAGAGAGGTGAAGTTAGTGATTGTACAGCGATGTTGGATGGTGAGGAATTGGAAAATGTGAGTACGTTTAAGTACTTGGGTAGTGTGATGAGTAAGGATGGAGGTTTGGAGGGTGAAGTACTTGAAAGGGTACAGCAGGGAAGAAAGGTTGCTGGTTCTTTGAAAGCAGTGATAAGAAACAGGGAAGTGAGCATGGAAGTGAAAAATTTACTAAATGACAGTATTGTGATACCAACTCTAACGTACAGAAGTGATGCTTGGACATTATTGGAAGGACACAAGTCAAGAGTGAGAGCAGTGGAAATGAGTTATTTAAGAGGAGCCTGTGGAGTCACGTGGAGAGACAGGCTGACGAATGAGGATATAGAGGAGCGCTGTGGTGTTGATGTGGATGTGATAGGAAGCGTTATGAGGAACACACTGAGGTGGTTTGGCCATGTGGAGAGGATGGAGGGTGAAAGACTGACGAAGAGAGTGTATGTGAGTGAGGTGGAGGGGGGAAGAGGGAGGGGGAGGCCGAGGATGAGATGGAGGGATGGGGTGGAGAGGTATATGAGAGAGGGGGGTGTGATTTGGGAGCAGGGCAATGAAATGGCGGGGGACAGGGTGACTTGGAGGCGATTTGTTTGTGGCCACCCCAAACGGGATTGAGGCGTCTGGCAATAGATAGATAGAATCTTACTGGTCAACTTGCACATTGGGCAATTACTGTTAATGACTATAATCCAACCTTTGAATATGTTCCAGAGAAGTCAAATGTTGTAGCCGATGCTCTCTCTCGGCATGTAGCCACAGTCTTGACTGGTTGTGACGTAAATTTGGCACTCAGTCATGACACACTCCATGGGTTCCAGCATACTGATCCTCTTTGGTCTCAGGTCATATACTTTCTTGAGTCCAACGATGATTCTTCCTTGCCAAAGTTACCAGTCCTTGTGTCTGATTTCTTCCTCAACAATGACTTTACAAAAACTCGGTACTCACAGGTAACAATGGGCCTCATCACGAAGTTAAGCAACTAGTCATTCCAACAGACTTAATTCCTGCTGCTCTTCATTTACTCCACCACACCCCTCACGCATCAAACCTTGGTAAAGACAGAAGCTTACAACAGGCACGTCTTTCATATTATTGGCCCACTATGCAAAAGGATATAGAAGTGCATTGCGATGCATGTTTATCATGTGCTCGTCATAAAGGAACAACCGGTCAACCTGCTCCTATGTTGCAATACCCTTTACCGTCAAGGCCTTGGCAAACTGTCTCCCTTGATCTTCTGAAGCTACCCCGTACAGAATCTGACTTTATCTATCTATTAGTAGTAGTCGATGATTTCTCCAGATTCATTATATTGGCTCCATTGCATGACAAATCTGCTAAAACAGTTGCCTATGCTTTTGTTTATGCAGTCATTAATTTTGCCCTTTCACAACCCCAGAAGTCATTCTAACTGATAACGGGTCAGAGTTCAACACTTCAGTGCTGGAAGAAATTTGTCATTGATACTGAATTAGAAAATGCAATGTAGTTGCCCATCATCCAGTCTCGAATGGCCTCGTAGAGCACCGGAATAGGAAGATATTGGAGAGTCTGAGTCACATGGTGAGAGACCAGAGTTCCACTAAGGATAACTGGATCCCACAGGTAGCTGCATCAATTAATGGCTCCATCAATAAGTCGACTGGTGAAACTCCATTCTTTGTCATCTATGGCTTTGACAAGAGACTATCTTATTCCTTTTTGCAATCTAAGCCTGATCCGATCTACAGTCACGATGATTATGTCAGGTGTCACCTGTCAAATTTTCAGAAAATTTATTAGTACGTTCAGGATAATTTAGCCTTCTCACATGCAGAAATGGTACATAAGCAACACACAGCTGCCTCCGATGTTACCATCCAAGTAGGTGATTTAGTTTTTGCCCTAGATTAAGAGTGAGAATCAAAACTTGACAGTTAATTCTTGGGTCCTTTCCCTGTCATCTCTCGTAAGGGCAGTAAAGTTGAGATAAAAGATCTGTCTAAAGCAAAGACCAAAATGGGTGCATGCCGATGATCTAAAACGTGCACCGAGGGGCACAGTATTGGAGGAACCTCTAGGAGAAGTAGCCTCACCTTCTTAACCAGGAAATGCTACTTCTTCCAGTCCTTCCTCTGACACTTCTTCAGACTCTTCTTCTAGAATGACGCCACCTTCCCCTGCTATTAATAACTATCGTGCAAAGTTGTGTTCTGCCAGCAAGTCTCCTACATAACATTATCATCCCATACTCTCGTCATAATCCTCTTCATAAGCATTGTCTCTAACTTCAATTTATTTTACAGAAAAGATATTGGGGGTCTACGTGCTGGCAGTGCTGACCCTGGTCGGGTCTGGATTGGGTGAGGACGATGGCGTCGTACAGCCGGGGTCCTTGGTTGGCGTGGGAGGTGTGGGAATGGTGGTGAAAGATTTAGTCTCCTTGCGCTACGACCTACAGCCACTGGCCGCAGTGGCCATCACCCTGCCCAATTTTGCACACCAGCTAGAGGAATTACATCTGCCTACTGACAATCTCTCCATCACATCAGACAACCTACGCATGCTGGATTTTCTTAATCACAGTGATTTCATTATGGATCAGTTTTCTTCAACCTTTAACCGTTCATGGGTACATCCAGTCTTTGTGTTTCCTCCAGTGGTAATTTTTCTTATTGGATTTTTTGTTACTATATGTATCTTTTACTCCTGTGTTAAGCAAATGGACAAAAGACTTCACGAGATCCGTATTGCGACAAGATTAGTAAAGAAACCACGAGACCTGGAAACTGGTAGTCCTCAGTGACACTCATTATGACTGATGAAGATGTGTAAGATCATGTAACTTGCTACTGCAGGAAAGATACCTGTGAATAAATGAAAATTGTTCTAAAGAAAACAAAAGTATGATAATATAGACATAAACAATGAACTGTGAATCAATAACATAAAGACTGATATAATAGAAATTAGAAAAGGATAATAAATGTATGGAAATTACTTATTATTTGAAAGACACCACTCTCAAAGACAGTGCCTTTCTATGTGAAATCAGCTATAGTGAATTCATCCCCTATATGTTCCTTATAACACATATAATTATAATTATCAATGCTTACCTTATATACTGAACTTCATTTGTGAACGTGTGTAGCATTATAGACAATGTATTCCTAAATTTACTATACTTATCACGTACTCGATGCCTTGTTAAGTACAACTTATTACATTATAATGCATTATTTACATTCTAATTTTACATTTATTAATGGTTATCACATTCATTGTTTTTTTAACATGGCCATGTACTGTAAATATATTTCCTTCCTTATTGGATCCAATTGCTTGCACCACAGTATACTACCCCTTTCATTATTATGCTCCCATGTAGTCAGAAGTTCGCTATATTGTCTGTCCAATTACATTCTTGCCATATTATTCATTGGTCATGCGTCCACCTACTGTGTACCTAAGCTACCTATGTAATATGCACCCAATTGTGTCAGGAGACAATTTTTCCCTAGCGGAAGGGAAAAATGTAACCGCTTGTAATACAGTAGTATATAAGTATGCTGTATGTTCTACCAGTAGTCTAAAAGTGTTCTAAGTACGTGACCTAAATCCCTTACCAAAGGTCTGGCCTAGTTCAAATTCTGTTTACAGTCTTTTTCAAGAGGGAGCGCTAGCGAGCGAGCCGGCTTTCTGCCCTGAGACACGGCAGGAGTGGTGGAGGCAAGATCTGTTGTTAACGTGTACAAATACATAATCGCAAATTCACCCAGGACTTTGAATTAGCCTACAAGTAACGAATGGGGGATCAACAAATCGAACCCGGGTCCTCTCTAAAGAAGTCTGACGCCACTGTCACTACACCACGGCATGATAGAAGCGAAGCCAGCTGAATTTTATGAAGAACCAGGTAAAGCCATTATGGAAGGATATTTTCAATTGAACCCCAATATCATCACACATGTTTCAGAGCCATCAGGATTTTTGCTTAGCCCCATGCTTAACTCGGCAAGTGACATAGCAGTTTTAATCTATCCCAGCCACCATAAACGCCTTCTTATATGTTGGAGAAACACACATTACATGTGCGTAAATGTTTTTCTCTCTCTCTAGGCGGGGTCGAACTCGGGACTTCTAGACAAAAGTTAGACTACATCACTACACCACTACACTTCATAGAATTCAGGTGGCTTGACTTTCATCACGCCATGCCTAACTTCTTTCTAGAGGTCCCGAGTTTGATTCCCGACTACAACGTCAAAAACATTCCACATATGTATGCACGTCTAACGTGGGCCTCTTCAACATAGAATGATAGATAGATAAATAAATAGGCAGACAAACAGACAGACAATTCTTTATTTAATAAAATGCTGAACATATAACGTTTTATATAAAGTATGTAAATTTGTACTTGGATGGGTGACCGCCTGGGAACACCAGATGCTGTTGGCATCCCTACATGTCAAGTGGGGTTGGTGGAGGATTAGTGCCCCTCCCTGTAAAACAATTAACTCTAAGCCCTTGGCCACCCCGTCTGGGATACATGGCGTCTGGCAATGAATGAATGATGAATGTAAATTTATACACTCTCAGTGGTGTACTAACATTTGCAACATGTACATGTTTAATATACAACACACATATATACAACTATACACAAACATAAGTACAGTATATGCTGTTCCTAATTGCCTTCATTCTACCTCATAGTAGGTTCATGGTTTTGAACAAACATAATTCTTGGCTTAACAGCATCAAAATCATTATCACTTAAACACTCAACATCATAAACTGTTAATAATACGTTCCATACTTATCAGAAACAATTCATCATATGCTCTTAGCAAACTTTTTAGAAAATACACAAGGTTTCTTAAGAACTTTATATGCCAACCGTATGTTATGCAAATTAATAAAATGGTTAAGTGTCATAAGATCTGCCATTATACATGTTTATGGTTGCTTTCCTATACCTTAATTTCAGTGTTTTTTATTGCCTTGTGATATCCAACTGCAAACTGTTTGAGGGGAATGTGGCACTTTGTGTAACAAAACCCTAATTTTGTGAGCCATTTATACTAAGATAACACCTTTCAAACAACTGTCTAAAAACTCTAAAATCATCAGTTGAAAATTTTCTTAAAATACAGTTTAATTCGTTATAAAATTTATTCATACACCTAATTATATCCTTACAGTTAAGATGATGATTGTCCAGAATAAAACCTAAATACTTACATTCCTTAATGAAATATCCACCCCAAGGGGAGACCACGGACAGGGTGGCGAAACACACACCCCAAAGAGAGACAACAGGGAGGTGCATAGAGGGCCCAGGCCAGACGGGCCTATATACCTCACCACCTTGCGCCCCTCTTCCCCTCAACAGAGCCAACAAGAGGAACGCCGCCCCGGCAGACTACTCTCCAGCCAGACCAGCACTCGCCAGGATCGGGGTGGGACTTGCTCTTCGCCAGTCCCAGGTAGAACCGCAATGATGGCCTCCGTCTGCATCAGGAAGAAGTCAGTCACTGTACGCTTCTCATCTACCGCCCCCTGTAGGACCACGGTGACGGCCACCGTCCACGCCAGGAAGGGTCAGCCACTGTCCATTTTTCACCTGCAGCCTCTGCTGCGAGCAGAACCACGGCCATGGCCACCATCTGTGCCAGGGAAGGATCGGCCACGATCAGTCCTTCTTCTGCCACTTCCGCAGGGAGCAGGACCGCGGTGACAGCAACTGTCTGTGCCGGAGAGAGAACAGCCACCATCCTTCTCTCACCTGCTGTCCCAGGGGCAAGTGGAGCTGCGGCAATGACCAGCATCTGCGCCAGGGAAGGATCGGCCACTGTCTGTCCCTCATCTGCTGCCCTTGTGACGCCCCTCACGGAGGACATCCCTTACTTGCCTCACCCCTCCAGAGGCCGAACAGGACACCCCTCTCTCTCTCCCCACAGAGCCCGCCCCCCGGCAGAGTTGCAGCTGGAGAGGATCTGGAGTGACATAGCAAGTCTGGGGATCTGCTCCCTGGAGCCAGTGGCCCTACGTCACCCCTCGTTGCCAGACTCCCTGAGGAAAAGATGCCACAGACAGCCCCTGATGGCCTCTCGACCAGAGCGAGGCCGCAGCCCCCAGTCACCGAGGGGTACCCCCAGGACTCCAGGATGAGACCTCCCCAGCCCCAGCAACGAGCAGTCCTCCTCCAGGAGCAGGCGCAGAAAAACACACCTGCTCGCCCTGTTCAGCCCCAGTCCTGAGGGCCAACCTACCCACCAAGGCCCCACCAGGGAAAGGCCTCCCTTTACACTGCCCAGCAGCTCACCTTGGACGACCCGGCCCCTGGCAGTGGTCCCATGTCTTCTGAGGAAGAGCACGCCTGATGGGACTCCTCCCACACCTTGATGACACCTGTAATAGCCCAGTCGCCAGTAGCCCAACCTGAGTCCTCCTGTCTCAGAGAGTGTGTTAATTGGTACATTGTATTGTGTTTGGCACTGTATTATCTTTATAGCAATATACGTGTAAGGTTGATTGACACGAGTTTTTATGCCCTGTTCCTCTACTTGCATGCTCTTGAAGGGAACCCCAGATCAGTTGCTTGTGTCCAGAAAACAAGGAGTTGAGCTCAGAACACATAGCATAACATTGGTGGCTAGTGATGGTTCTTGATCCAGTCAGAGAGCAACGAGGAACGAAAGAGAAAGTTTAACATAATGGTGGCCAATCCGCACCTACAACTGCCAAAATTTGACCCTGAACAATGCAACATAAACACTTACATGTGCATGATTAAACCACTACTAGACATTGGAGTTGACCATGACAGGGAGAAAATACCAGTCACCCTACATCACCTGAGCAAAGTGGTGTCAAGCATCTCCACCAAGATCGTCCCACAGCTGATATGGGCGCAGTTCACACAAATCATGACCCAGGCAGTCAGGCCATCCCTAGGGAAAGTCGTAGCCTTATCCCAGCTCGATACTCACCTACGACGGCAACCTGGATGACACACTCATCCAGGCCAGGCGACTCGTCACCGCAGCTTACTCGGAGACTGACACAACCACCCATGAACAACATATCTTCAATACCCTGTTGAGGATCCTCCCCGGCACCATAAGGGAACACTTCACAATATATGACCCAACAGGTAGACCTTGACAAAGACTTCCACCTAGTTAGACACCTTCTAGCCACCCGCTCCACCCCACAGCACATCGGCGCGGTCAGCAAATTCCCAACACAGAGGACACCACACCCCAAACCAAAAATGCCCCCCACCCACGCAAGCCCTTCAACAACACCCACTATACCCAAGGAACACCCTACCAAAAGACACCCTGCCCCTAAGGAAAATACTAACCTCATTTCCATCAATGCTTGGGAATTCTCTGCCTGCAGTGACAGATGCCCTATCCATGACATACGTGAACAGCTAAAAGCTGCCCGGCGAAGGCCAACCACCCAAGGGTGCCGCAAAGTCTCCTCCCTAGACGGCGAGGGCGCCAAGGATGACGCCTTATCCGCCGACTACGCCGACTGTGGGGAAGTGGAGCCCGAAAAAGAAGATGCCCCACAACATTTGGATTTTTAGGACCGCCCCCGCACCTCCCCATGGTGGCGGGGGCCACCTCACAAAAATACTGCCCCCCAGTCTACAACAAGATAAGACTGAATGGGGTAAAAACGAAGCTACTGGTCGACATGGAAGCAGGCAGATCCTGCCTCTACAGCCACTTCTACTCCCATCACACCTCAGCTTTTGGCCTGCTCCTCCCCACCTCAGCTAACCTCGTAGATGCGGGGGATGGCCCCTTGCCGATAGGTGGGGAAACCCGGGCCCTGTGTGCCAATACCCACCAGCAAGTATCCATCTAACACAAATTTATCATCTTTGACTCAACTTGCAGTGCCTATGATGGTTGCTTAGGGCTGGACCTCCTGCAGAAGTTACATACCAACATCGACTGTTACAAGCAACGTCTCCACTTCCAGAAGCTTCTAGACTCCCCCTCCCAGTCACTCTGACCTTGCACACCCTCACCTTCTCCCTCGCCCTGCCCCCTCCCCACCATGTCCTCTACCCTGCCCCCTATCCCCCGTTCCTCCACACACCACTTTCCCTGCAACCTTCTCCTCCGCCCTTACTGTTCTTCCTCAGCATGAGGCCTGGCTGCACCTGAACAGCTCCACTGGAACCTCCATCCTGTTCTCTTCTAACCTACCTCCTGGAGTCATCTCCTATCTACTGTCCCCCACCTTTCTTCCCCCTCACCTCAGGGCGATACATATCGCCAACTTCTCCAACACCCCCCTCACCATCCCCAGAAGATTAGTGGTCAGAGAAATGGAAGAAGCCAAACTGTGTGCACCCCCCCTCCTCCCCTGCCACCTTACCCCCCTACCAGAACACCCCTCACCACACCGGGCTGACAGCCTCCGACGCCTCCTCCTGGACTTCCAAGACCTCTTCACGTCAGGACTGGTAGACATCGGCCACACCACTTACCTTGTGCACGAAATCCACACCCCAGGCCCACCCATTAGTCAACCATCATGGCGGAAGAACCCCAGAGCAACGGGCCAAGGAAGACCGCCAGGTCCAGGCAATGCTCAATGCCAGCATCATATCTCTATCCACCAGCCCTTGGTCCTCTCCAGTTGACCTAGTTAAAAAGAAGGAGAGCACCACGTGCTTCTGTGTGGATTATTGACAACTGAACGACGTGACCACAAAGGACACCACCCCTCTACCCAGGATAGACGACCCTCGACTCCCTGTACAAAGCATCCTGGTTTTCCATCTTGGATCTCCAGTCAGGATACAGGTAAGTCTCAGTGTACCCAGAAGACAGAGGAAAAACAGCTTTCTTGACCAGTATGGGAAACACCATGCATTCAACATCCTCCCCTCTGGATTTTGCAATGCCCCCGCTACATTTTCCCGGCTAATGGAGTCATTTCTCAGCTGCCTCACCTGGGAAACCTGCCTGGCATACTTGGATGACGTCATCATTTTCACCCAGACATGGACTGACCACCTCCAGCACCTCAAGCAAGTCTTCCTTCGCTTTTGACAGGCAGGACTTAAGCTCAGTCCACCAAAATGCGTCCTGGCTGTACAGTCCGTCTCCTTCCTGGAACACATCAACCTTTAAGCAAGGCATAGCACCTGATCCTGACAAACTGCATGCTATCGCAGACCTCTCCCTACCACGAGATGTCAGTGAAGTGCGTGCCTTTCTCGGGCTCATATCCTACTACTGGTGCTTCGTGAAAGTGTTCACAAACATCACGAGGCCCCTCCACGACATGACGAAAAAGGGCGAGCCTTTCACCTGGACCGACAATTGCGTCACAGCATTCCACACCCTCAAGACCAAGCTTGTCACTGCTCCAATTGTCGCATTCCCTGACTACACCCTGCCCTTTCGCCTATACACCAACATATCCCTAGTGACGATCGGCATCGTCCTTGCCCAGGTCCAAGAAGGGTGAGAGCACATAATTGCCTGCACCAGCCATACCCTCAACCAAGCCAAGAAAAACTACGTTGCCACCAAACAAGTATGCCCAGGCCTACCTCTCGGGCACATACGTCACCATCATAACCGACCACCAGTCCCTGCAATGGCTATGCCAGTCCAAGACCCACAACACCCAGCTGATTAGGAGGAGAGAAACTCTTGAAGAGTTCGACTTTGAGACTGCCTACCGGCCCGGCAAGTTGAACACCAATGCCGACACCTTGTCCCGACTGCCCATCAACTCCATCAGCGCCACCACCAGCCCCCTACATCAGTGGCAAAACAAAGATCACCCCAACTGGATACTACTCCAAGTATTTTCTAAGCTCCACCAGCATAGCGACCACCTGTTCATTCAGTCCAGACACATAGTGCTTGACCTGATGACGCCCTTGATGCAATGATCCACTTACACTCAGATAACGGCATTCATCTCGGCACCAAGAACCTACTACAGGTGTTTAAGGCCCTAACCATGAGGCGTCACTTTCGTGACGCTCAAGCGCAATGGATAATACCGCGAGGCGTCACTTTTGTGATTCTGTGTTATTTTGAATTCGCCCAGGCTTTCAAGTGGTGACTTGTATCATATGTCGGTACTGCCAGTGTCCAACAATAGTCAGCACTGCTAATGTCATCTGTACTCCCATCCATTGTTGACAGTTGAGCCATTTTTCCCCATTCTTGATTCTCCTCCCTACCTCCCCTCCATTATCCTCTCCTCCCGCCTGCCCAGCCGCGCCGCGCTACGCAAATCTTGCCTGGATTTTTCCACTGATTTAATCCATTGAAATGAGCCCTATGCCCTACTCTTATACCAAAATTATATATATATATATATATATATATATATATAAATGAAAAAAGGTAATTGATAGTGCCTTACACCTGGAATTGGCTAATTATCATCAGCACCCCACATGCACTTGTTCACTAATTTTCGCTGTTTATTTCCCTTTCAAATATGCCGTATGACCTATTCTCGTAATAAACATATATACAAGAAAGGAAGGGAGAAGCCTAAGTGATATTTACATTCACCTGGAACTACCTAATTTATTATGTACTGTCTAGATTTCCTGCCAATCATTTCATAGCATATAAATTAGCAACTGTTACCACACTGACATTGTCAACCCTTGGCTGCCCATATACGCCACACCATTCAGTTTACTGTCGTCTTTTGAGGCGAAACCATGTCGGATTCGCGCCCCTCCATTTCCGCCACCTCTGAGCCTATTGCAAAGGGCCCTGTGACATCTGCCCCTACTAAACCTTGTGTGGGATGGGGTAAAGGACTAAGTGACTCTGCTGTTGAATGTGAACTGGCTGATTTATCGATGATAATGATGGACAGTGGCTACGATCTTTCTGGTGAATCGTGTGATGACCCTGTGGAGGAAATGGTGACAGAAACTCGAAGTACGAGTGCATCAGTGTCCCAAGTTCATCCTGCCTCCATGGGAAAGGAGCCCTTAGTGCAGCAAGGGAAGGAATTTGGGAAGGGAGTGAAGAGGTGGGTTAGCTCCAGAACAATGGCCCTGTGTGACCAAGCCTGCCATGAGTCCTGATGCGAATCACTTTCCCGCTCTCCCAGCCCCACCTCACTAATATCTTCAACCTCATCAGCCGAAATTTCTCCTGAGTCTTCATTGTCGGAGTCTCCACCAGCACCTACAGTGAAGCCAGGCCGTAGGGGACGAGATAAATCCCTTACTCGTCATAAAAGTAGAGTTGTTTCTAGAGTAAGGGCTGCTAGTGGTACATGGTAACCTAGGGTCAGTTGGAGTGACCTTGAAACGGCCCAGTCTGCCTCACAGCCACCCTCACCCAACCTACACTGCCACGAGAGAGAACCCTAGATGCCTTTGTGTGGATGGAAGGTTCCGATTTCATCCCACAACAACTCCACTTTGACGAGAGTTCTTCAAGGATAGAGCCTGCCTTCACTCTTGATGAGGATGCTGAGTGTGTGGACTACCTTTTGGCCTTCCTTGATGACGAAGTCATGCAGCACATATGTGATGAGACCAACATGTACGAGTCACAACGTGCTGCAAGTGGTGCAGATACAGCGAAAATGCAACAGTGGACCGTGCTTGCAGTGCAGGAACTGTATGTGTTCTTCGCCCTCATGCTTTTCATGCCACATTCACGGAAGCATGAGTTGGAAGATTACTGGTCCATGGACCCTTTATTACCCTCACCCACCTTCAATAAGTACATGGCCAGAGATTGGTTCCGTAACATCATGGGAAACCTGCACTTCACCAACAACGATGTACCTTCCCAGACTGACCCACTCTGGAAGATCCGGGAGATTCTGAACAGAATGAAGGATAAATTTATGTCAGTCTTCCACCCATTTCAGAAGGTTGTCATAGATGAATCCTTGGTTCTGTTCAGAAGTCGTCTGAGGTTCGTACAGTACGTTCCAAGCAAATGTCATCGGTTTGGAATAAAGCTCTTTATACTGTGCAACTGTAAAACGGGATACATCCTTAACTTCGTCATCTATTCAGCCAGCACTGTTGATCTGGACAAAACACACCCCCTTGGCTTCTCAGGGTGTGTAATGAAAGTGCTGCTTGAAAGGTATTTTGGTGGGAATCATGTGCTGTATACTGACAACTATTATACAGCACCGAAACCTGCTAAATACCTTTCAGTTCATGGCATCGGCTCCTGTGGCACTGTCAAGAGCAATCATACCCACTTCCCCAAATTCCCCTAGGCAGGAACTTCACAGCAGGGAGACGTGCACCTACACAAGTCTGAGAAGATCCTAGCAATACGGTGGCATGATAAGAGGGTCGTGCACATGCTTACCACCGTACACAAGGGGGAACTGAAAAACAGTGAGAAGGTCGACCACAGGATAGGCGAACCTGTATTGAAGCCTGATGCTGTCACCGACTATAATATCAACATGCGGCTGGTAGACATGGCGGACATGATGACTGGAGAGATCGGCTGCCTCAGGAAGAATACTAGGTGGTACAGGAAAATGTTTCTGCATCTCACTGACATGACGATGCTGAACGCCTTCATCCTGTACAAGCCACCCAAGTCCTTCTCTCTGAGGTTGTTCGCCAGGACCTGTGTTCAGCAGCTGCTTGAGAGATATGGTAGGGTGACAGCAGCAGCTCCAAGGAGCCATTCTGTAAGACTTCTCGATAAACTTGAGCAGAGAGCGTACATGGATCGGCACAGACTGGTGCAAATGCCTACCACTACGAAGAGGAAGGCTGCGATCAGCAGGTGCCAGGTGTGTGCACATACCACCCAACGCACACCTGAGCACAAACGCACCTCTTGGCAGTGCGCTGAGTACCAGGTTCCCCTCTGTGTACCGTGCTTCTTTGATTGCCACAGCCTGAATCATTTCTAAAACAGTGCAAGTGGGAATGTAAAGAATATGTAAATAATGTGTAAATAATGTGTAAATAGCAAGTGAAAGCAATGGATGTAAGTATAATTGAACAGTGGAAAATAAATTTAAAAGTTACTGCAAGTGACAGTGCAGAACATAGTGTAAATAAAACAGAAATGTAAGTAATGTAAATAAAACAGAAAATATAAATAGAAAAGTAAATAATTAGTAATATAAGAATATGAGTACAAATACTTGGAGTAATGACAGTGACAGTGAAAGCTTCGCTCTCTACACTACTTTACTGAACGAGAAAGTGAATGCCTGGAATGAAAATAAACTACTATTACTGAAAGAAACTTATGGATAAATACTGTATATATAAATAAGTGTAATAAAGTATTAGGAATATAAAGTGTGAGTGTGTTTATGAATAATAAATAACCGAATACCAGTGGGGAAAGAGCGTGGGTGGAAAGCTCGTACGCACTTGTAATTTACATTGCTCTCACAGTGTTTTTCTTTTTGGAGTATGGATTCCAAACTATTTGAAATTCAAAGAATAGTGTTTGAAGTGATAATATCAGGCAGTGGTAATCATATTACGGGGTGTCAAGAAGTGTAAAGTGAAGACTTTGTTACCCAACTTCAGAAGTTTCCACAAGTCGTATGGTAGTTGACGAAGGCTCAAGAAACATCCCAGGAGAAAGCTGAAGGTATGTGCCATAAGCATATAAAATTATAATATTCTAGGACTAATAACTAATCTTTGCCAAATATTTTTAAAAAGTCAGTCGGAGCGTGATTATCCCCGCGGGACATCCACGGACCGCTTCCGACATCTCCGCAGTTAAGGGGTTAATGACATCTACTGGACACCTGGTCCCTCCAACCTGCCAAACAAGTTATCCAGGCCTGCCGGGCCTGCATGCTAGGCAAAGATATCACACGAATGCCTGGCCCTTAAGGGGAACATCACCACCCACAAACCATGGCAACTCCTGTCTGTAGACATAGTCAGCCCCCTACCACTTAAAGCTGGCTACAAGTACATCATTACCTTCGTGGACATGTACTCAAAATTCCTCATCACCTGCCCGGCCAAAGAACACTACACTGTGGCCGTGGCTGACGCCCTTGCCTGCCACGTCCTCCTCTACTTTGGCATTCCCCAAGCCCTTCACTCAGACAATGCCCCAGAATTTACCAGCAAAATATGGAAGGAATTCGCTACCATCTTCGGATACCAATTTCCAACTTCTCTCCCCACTGGCCCCAAGGGAACAGGATATGTGAGAGAAGCCACCGCACCCTCCTTAACCAGGTGCGGGCCAGAATAGAAGAGACAAGATATGGGGACTGGCCAGCACATGTAAAAACTGTACAGTGGGGAATGAACACTTGCCCCCGAGATGATGGCATTACTCCCCATGAACAAGTGTTTGGAGAAACCCCCCACCTACTACCCCTCCAACACCACCTACAGCCCCCTTCCATGTCCCCCACATCTGATCCCCTTCTCCACCTCGAGCCGACTGCATCACCTAAAAAACACAAAAATCTACAATCCAACATTGCCCCCTCCAAGCCCTACAAGCCAGGGGACTCAATTGTGGTAGCACAACTACCATTCCCAAGCAAGATCTCACCATGGTTCTTAGGACCATACACCATTATCAACGTCCCCAACCTCTACCAAGTAATCATCCATTATCACAACACCCCATGTACCTATCACAACCTCCAGGTGCAACTTTTCCACCCCCTCCCCGCCACCTACTAACCACTTCACACTCACTCCCCCACCCGCCAAGCCATACCACCACACACTACTCCCAACCATACGATTGACTTATACACCTGCTACATCATGCCCTCTCACTCCTCACCCTCACACACTCCCCCTTCCACAATCACATCCCCCATCTCACTTTCCACCAGTTCCACACACTCCCCACAGACCCCGCCACACCCCCGGCGATCTCACCTCACCTCACCACCTGCCACCATACCACCACCACAGGACGCAAAAATCCCTCCATCCAACCAGGAGACCCCCACCCACCCCCGGCCACCCTGCTGCATCACCTACGCTCCATGCCGCCTACCACTACCACTACAGCCACCCCTTGTTCTACACACACGACCTATGCCAAACCCCACACTGGCTCATCCTCCACCACTGTCACGACTCCACCACCTAACACCCAAACTCCACCACCCAAACAAATAACCACCCACCCCTGCCAGGCCGCCTCACTATGTGACCCCACCTTCTCGCCACCCACACCTGTCCTCACCACCACCACGACCAGATCTGGCTGGCTCTCCCACCCACCAGCTAGGTATGCATCCACATCCCCACCCACACTCCCAACACCACCAAGGCCGTCCCTATGTGAAGGCCTGGGTGTAGTGGCGGCAGCTGATGATGACGTCACAGGGAGAGTTGGTTAGTGGAAGTCAGAGGGGTGCCACACAGAGGGCGACCAGTGTGTCTTCCAGCTTGCTTGTGCTTAAGAGTTTATAAGCAATTTTTCATGGCTTGAGGTGTCTCCATATATACCAGGCAATACGTAAGTGACTAGTGATCATGCTGAGCAAGACGTTTGTCATTACTTTGTCGGTTTGTGCTGAAGATATAATTTTTAGTGAGGCGTCCCTGTCAGCTGGCGGAAATGGTGGGCTGAATGTAAACAATGATGGGCGGCTTGTTTCCAGCCATGACGAACTTCTGTCTCTGGCTTCCCTTGGCACAACAGCCCTAAGTGGAATTCCTGAGATAGTCAGACGTACTGATTATGGAAGAAAGTGAGGACAATATTGCAGGATAAGAGTACGGTACAGAAGGAGGGGTTCATAACTTCCTATACCAATGTGTGTGTGTCAGCCAGTGTCCGCTCAGTAAGGAATAGTAGATGAACTGGCGGCCCAATGCAAATGGAATTATGCATTCTGAAAAGCATCAGCTATCAGCTTAGCAGAGACTTGGCTTGACACAGAGAATTATCAAGACTCTGCTTATCAAACAGATGGCTTTGAATTAATTAGAAGTGACAGATCAACAGAATCGGGGAAAAACGGTGGTGGGGGTTTGTGCTTATGTCAACAATAGATGGCACAGGGATATAACCTGTGAACAAGGTCTGTAATGGCAATATTGAATTCATGTCACTGAGGCCATTCTGTCTTAATAGTTGTATATATCCCACCTGGTGTTAATGTGAAAACTGCTGAAGAACACCTGTATGATGAAGTGTGCAAGATTCAATCTAGTTCTCCAGATGCAGTTAAAATAATAACAGGAAAATTTAATGGCTTACATTTTGAGAACTGTATTCCTCATTACCAACAATATAATGATTTTGCTACAAGAGGTGAGAATATCTTGAATCACTGTTATGGCATTGGAAAACAAGGGTGTGTCTAGAAAACTAAAACCATTAAGACTATCGGACTAGGATATGTCTCTATTAACACTATTTGTAAGCAAAAGCTATAAACTTCCAAACTTGTAGTGAAATCTGTCCTGACATGGAGTGCGGATTCATGTGAAAGCGTGAAACTCTTTGGGGATGTTCAGATCAGACTAACTGAGTGTGCTGTATGATGTAAATGCTAGTACTGATCACAGTGTTGATGTCCTAAATTCATACATTTCTTTCTGTGCTGATATTGTGGTTCCAAGTAAAACAGTGAAATTCTACCCAGATAAACCCTGGATCACAAATGAACTTAAACAATTGCTGAATGAGAAAAAAGTTGTGTTGTAGGCAACGATAGGACAAATTTAAAAACTTTACAGTAAAACATTTATATGACTGTCTAATGCAAAAAAAAAAAAAAAAGGTACACAGAGAAAAATAGAAACCTATGAAGGTATGACACAAAGGCAACTTGGAGTGGTTTTAGGAAAATCACTAGTTTTACAAAGAAAGCAGGCATGCCAGATGTACAGAATCCTGAAAATTATTGTAATGACCTAAATAACTTCTACTGTAAGTTTGACATCCATGACTTTTCCATACACCAACACACCATCTCTGAATTCTTGAAAACCAAAAATGATGAGCAAATAATTTTAACTCAGAATGACATCATGGACAGCTTGAAGAGGGTAAATGGTAAAGTGGCTGGACCTGATAAAATAAGCACAAAGGCGGTTTCTTTCTGTAAGGAACAACTAGATCCAATTCTGTGTGAAATATTCCAATGCTCTCTAAACGAGGCATACATAACGAGACTGTGGAAGATTTCTGAGATAGTTCCTGTTCCAAAAACCAGGACACCAAAATGCCATAATGATTATCGACCAGTGGCTTTGACATGTATTTTTATGAAATGTCTTGAACAAGTTATCAACAAATTTTTGTATGAGCAGGTTGAATATAATATGGATGCTTTACAGTTTGCTTACAGAGAGAAAAGGTGTATTCAAGATGCTACACTATCAATCATAGATTCTGTTCTAAACTTTTTGGAAAATGTCGACACCAGATCAGTTAAGTACTTTGCAAAAATATTAGCTATTTGTTGTTTTTTCAAGTGCATTCAACACCATACAGCCTCATCTTTTGATGAAATTAATTTCAGTGAATGTCAACTCTTATAATGGATTCATGATTTCACATACCCCAGTACAAGTATGTGAAACTTATGAGTATAAATTCAAAACAGTTGTTAACACAGGGGCCACCCAAGGTTGTGTGGTAACACAGGGGCCACCCAAGGTTGTGTGCTATCACCATTTCTGATAACTCTTAAATGGTACAAGTGATTGTAGATGTGTACATAACTCTTGTAGGTTTTATTAGTACAGTATGCTGATGATACTGCATTAGTTTCACTTAGTAAGAACACTTATCTTATAAACAGTCAGGAACTAGACTGTTTTACTAAATGGTGCAAGGGCAACTTCTTCGAGCTTAGTGTCTGCAAAACTAAGGAAATGGTAGTTGATTTCAGCAAGGCACTAATAGCAGAGTAACCCTTGATAATTAGTAACTATACTTAACCCACGGCGTCCAGTCGACGTGAATTAACGTCCACACGTTTTGTCACTGCCAATCCCGTTGACGTTCATAAACGCGAATCAATTGCAAGGTCCCTGATTTGCACAATTTTCAATTTTCACAAGTGATTTTTGGTATGTATACACGGGACACCTTCCTCTACAAAATGCCAGGCAGGGACAATGCCTTACCCAGCATGACCTCTCCCCCCCCACCATGCCATTGTCTCAGCAATTCACCTGTTACCAGTGACCTGGCCAGTAAAGCCATGTCATGCCACGGTACGAAATTCAGGGCCAGAGTGATTCCCCAATCGATGACAATGTGAAGGACAAACTTTACAAAGCATTAGAGGAAGATACAGTCAGAAATGATGATCAGGTAATGTCGCCAAAAAAGGTCAGGTATGTTGATGTATTTCATGAGTGAAACAATGCTTATATTGCCTATATTACTGTGTGAAAACCAATATTCTCTCGTGCTACATATAAATTCGTACCAAATAAATAAATAAATACCATTTATGAGTGGTGTGGAATGGTTACACTCCCACAGAACTCGTTTTCTTTGGAGCCAGCCTGATAGAAAACACAGTAAAGTGAGGAGGTACTGCTACCTGTTTCGAGTATTTTAAACCTCAGGTGAGTGATTTCTCTATGATTTTTCGATATTTCTCACCAAAAGCGGAGGTTTGAGCCAAAAAAACAAAAATTCAAAAATGGTCGGGATTGGGGGGAGTCAGTGGTGGAAAAGTGGTCGGGATGTGGCGTAGTTAGCTTTCTGAAATACCTTAAAATAAGCTAGTAGCATCCCTGCACATTCTAGGTGATACAAACTTTGACATAAATTACACTATAGAAGTTTTCTTCTCTTTTTGTTCTTTGTTTCTTTTCTTTCTGTTTTGTTAAAGTAAACTAGATATGACTAGACTGTTTCTGTTTTGTAATGTTCTGTTTCTCTTCATACAGTAGTTGTACACCCATTGCCATCACTTCTTACAATAAAAATGCTAAGCTTCAGTTGCATCATTAATTTCCTGTACAGTGTCAGTGTAACCTAACCTAATGAAAAATATCATATTTGCTAAAGGTAAATGCTGACAGAAATAGTTATAAGAAAGTAGTCAATAAATGTAAGATGAAGGAATGAGATAAGTAGTACTGGTACAAGCAACAGTAGCAAGCGAGTTGCGGCGTGGCATTCGGACTCAGCCTGTGACATCACCAATCTCACACCCAGGCCTTTACATAGAGACGGCCTTGACACCAACCGAACCACCCACCTCCACCTCCCCCACACCCAACACATCCCCCATAACACTAAGGATACATCAGGGGCAGTGGAAAATTCCAGTGGCCAAGCCCACCAGGGAGGGGATTTGCACCTGCCCCCAACGACCCCATAAAACCCAGGTCGCCTCACCCGTCTCCAGCATTCAGCCGGGAGACATCGGTCACTCACCACCTCCAGAAATAAAGATACACTGAGTGACCTGGACCCCTGCCCTGGAGAAACACCAATGCATCCTGGGGACATCTCACCTCCGCCGCCTCCTCCTGAAGACCGCGCAGACCTCCACCCTGCACATAACCTATGCCCCGCACCAGGAACCAAACCTGCCCACCCACCAATGGACCGCCCTCCTTCACTTCACGCTAACCCACCAGACCACCACCTCAGACACCTACCACCTCCAGCCACGGGGAGGTAACTTTATCCCCCACGACAGTAGTGTAATACCCACCCCAAGGGGAGACCACGGACAGGGTGGTGAAACACCTACCCCAAGGAGGGATCACGGAGAGGGTGACAAAACACCCACCCCAAGGAGAGACCACAGGGAGGTGCATAGAGTGCGTAGAAGGCCCAGGCAAAACGGGCCTATGTCCCCCGCCACCTTGCACCCCTCTTCCCCTTCACAGAGCCAACAAGAGAAATGCCTCCCGCAGTCTACTCTCCACCAGGATCAGGGTGGGATTTGCTTTTTGCCAGTCCCAGGTAGAACCACGACGAAGGCCACCATTCACATCAGGGAGTTGTCCACCGTACGCTTCTTGTCTACTGCCCCCTGCAGGACCACGGTGATGGCCACCGTCCATCTTTCATCTGCAGCCTCCAATGGGAGCAGAACAGCAGTGACAGCCACCGTCTGCACCAGGGAGAGATCAGCCACCATCTGTCTCTCGTCTGCAGTCTCAGTGCAAGGCAGAACTGCAACAACGTCCACCATCCACGCCGGGGAAGGATTGGCCACTGTCCGTCCATTGTCTGCCACCTCCATAGGGAGCAGGACTGCAGCGACGGCCATTGTCCACGCCAAAGAAAGAACAGCCACCATTCCTCTCTCACCTGCTGTTCCAGGGGCAAGCAGAACTGCGGTGATGGCCACAGTCTGCTCTGGGGAGGGATCGGCCACCATCCGTCCCTTGTCTGCTATGCTTGTGATGCCTCTCACATAGGACGTTCCTTGTTTGCCTCACCCCTCGAGAGGCCAAGTGGGACACCCCTCTTGCTCTCCCCACAGAGCCTGCTTCCCAGTGGAGTTGCAGCTGGAAAGGAGCTGGAATGGCCCCATAGTGAGTCTGGGGATCCACTCGCCGCAGCCAGAGCCCCTAAGTTGCCCCTCTCCCACAGGCAACCCCTGACAGTCTCTTGACTCGAGTGAGGCCAAAGTCCCAGGTCACCCAGTGGCACCCCCAGGACTAAAGGACGAGACCTCCCAGGCCCCACCGACAAGCAATCCTCCTCCAGGAGCAGATGCAGAGAAGCGCACCTGCTTGCCCTGTTCTGCCCCAGTCCCGAGGGCCGACCTACCCACCGAGGCCTCACCAGGGAAATGCCTCCCTCTACACCACCCAGCAGCCCACCTCGGACGACCCGGCCCCTGGCAGTGGTCCCGTGTCTTTTGTCTTCTGAGGGGGAGCATGCCTGATGGGACCCCTCACACACCTGGATGACGCCTGTAACAGCCCAGTCGCCAGTTGCCCAACCTGAGTCCTCTTGTCTCAGAGAGTGTGTTAATTTGTACATTGTATTGTGTTTGGCATTGTGTTATCTTCATAGCAATATACATGTAAGGTTGGTTGACCCGAGTTTTTATGCCCTGTTCCTCTAGTTGCATGCTCTAGACTCAGTCTTGAAGGGAACCTCAGATCAGTTGCTCATGTCCAGAGAACAAGGAGTTGAGCTTTGAGCACGTAGCGTAACACATAACAATAACTAGATTTTGGTCATACAGAGTCATACATCATTCTGATTATATTACTCATATTATTACCAAGTGCACATCCAATTTTAGAATTTGACACATTTTCAATGAGCTTATCAAAATACACATTAAAGGGCAATGGTGATAAGATTTCACCCTGACATATTCCATTCATGATTTTCCATGGTTCAGATACTACATCCTTATGCCTAGTTACAACAATTTGATTTCTGTACAGATGAAAAAAACACATTGACATAGAAATGAGGGATACCAGCATCTAAAAGCCTACAGAAAAGTTAAAAATCGTTGACTTTATCAAAGACATTCTGAGAATCATTAAAAGTAGCATATACATTATAGTCTTAAAATTTGTATATATTTTAAGACTGTTTCCTTTAAAACCCAACATGCTGTGGAAGTAGAATGATTAGGTTGAAATCCATGCTGTCTTTCATTAAAAGATACGTAATGTTATACATTTTTGCTTCAAACAGGATTCAAATATTTTTAGGAAGACAGTAGAAGTTATCATGGTCCTATAATTTTCATCTAAGCTTTGATCTTTAGTCTTATCCTTGACAAGAAGTAAAGTAACACCAGAAGTCATTTCATCTGGCACTTAACCATGTACATTAAATGAGGAATATAGCTTTCGTAACAGTCTTGCTGCAATCATAGGACTGAACTTTAAGTGACTGGAATGAATGTCATCATACCCAATAACAATGTTTTACTCTCCAATTGCTTTATTAACCCTTCAGTGTATGGATAAGTTAATAAGTTTTGTGGGACATGATGCACCGGCTTTTCTTCCCTCACCCCCGCCCACTCCAAAAATGTGTATTCTCGCCTTATTTTCACAACCCAAACATATTTATTTTGCCACAAAAGCCACATATTCCTATTCGTCGATGTTTGCTCTACACGATAATAAAAATATATATATATATATATATATATATATATATATGTATGTTACCTCCGAGTGAATAAATAAGGAGCATACATCTCAATTCCCAAAATCATAAGTCGAATGTTTACTAATCAATCTCTACATATTGTACAATCATTGGAAAGAGAATTTTATTATTTTTCGAATGCCAGAGGTCCCAGTTTGATACAAGGTATGGTGTTCGAGTAATAAGCGAAAAAGTGGAACCCATTTCCGACAGACAACAGATATTTTTATTCGGGGAGCTCTAGTAAAAAAATTTTCTTGCCACTGTTATGTTTTTATCATCCTATGCAGAATTTCACTGGCTTTCATTTGAGCCAGAACAGTGATCCTAGACCTCATAGTTTTCGAGAAATATGCAAAAAACTACAGTGTACCCATATCGTGTTGTGACTGTAGGGTGGTTTCCTGTCTTCCTCTAACCTACTGCATGTATTTCACCAATTCTTTGTACACTAGATATGCACACTATATTCACATGATTCACTGTCACTATTTTCATAGCTGCATACTCACATTTGGTGCTGGGTAGAGGAAGTGTAGTTGATTAGAAACAGTAGCACAATCTTCATTGGACAAACGGCTGATAATGACCAGGATTGCTTCACAAACACCAAATTTCCTATTGCAAACACCAAATCTAATCACAACAGTGCCCAAACACTATACACAACCACAACTGGTATAGTGAAATATGTTGTATGGCAGGGACAAGGGTAAGAGTGGAAATTTAAAGGGACAGAATTGCACAGTACCTTCCCCACTCACAGCTCATTTGGTACTGAATAACCTGTCTGCTATCTTGCTGGTATCAGGACCCACAGTTCCTAACTCATTACTTTTGACGAGGAGCAGGGAAGCTATGACGCCTCCAAAAATGATGCCGATCGGCCGAAAACTTTTCCTCTGACAAAAGTTTTTATGCTTTAATAACGCCAAAAGCGTCAATAAGTATAGTTGCAGCCACACCCATATGACGACAAATGCGTCATCGTGCACGGAGGGGTTAGCAACAGTTGTGTTGATAATTGCCACCATCTTACTCTTACAAACATACTCATTTGATTTCTTACTCCAATACTTAAAATCACTCTAATTCTGAGAAGCACTGTCATCAAACACCTATTTATATTTCTGGGAAAAAAGTTTCAGCAATAAGCTGGAAAGCACATTTGCCCTCTATATTTACATTTATGTAGCACTTATTGTTTTTAGTTTTTAAAACTTCTTTCCAAAATGTAGCATACCTTTTGTTACATAGCCTAATGAGTAAGAAAATTTTCCATTACGTATCTGTCTTTCATTACGTTTATAACATTTTAATTTCTTCGTAAATATCTATCTAGTATGTTCCATATCCTTAATTTCATTACCAGTCAAAGGACACCCAGCCTTATTCCATCTAAGAAATTTCTCCCTTGCATCCTTATACAAGGCAGCCACATAATCATTCTAACATGATTTCACTTCATATTTCTTTTAGTAGCCATGATTACATATTCTTTACAAGAATCATTAACTATCGGCCAGAGGGTATTGTATACACTTTTCAACTCCCTTAAATGTGTTACATCATCACACCTGCTTGAACTACAGCCACAACAGTCAAAATTCATTAGACCATACTTAATGATACCTTCATCTACCTTTTGCTTATATACTGACATTACTTCAGCAGAATTAAATAGCTGTCAATTAACAAACTTTGGACAATAAGATTCTGTATACAAAACTTAATTTTGCATCAACATATTTTTTTATGCAAGAAAGAATGAACCAAAGGCCTACCCACAAACCATTCCTTCCAAGAAAAAACAAAAACAATACAAAAGAGAGCCAAATTCAAGATCCGTTCATTTCTAGATGCCTGGGCACGCGTGGTTGAAAGACTGGAGATCATAGGAAGTAGGAAATACAGACAGAGGGAGGCAGTTCCAGAGCTGACCTGTTGCATAAATGAAGGACTGGGAGTAACGGTTAACTCTTGCATTAGAGAGTTGGACAGGAAAGGGATGAGAATTTGTTGCTAGACGGGTGCTACACACCCATCGTAGAGGTGGAGGGATGCCAGCGGACAGTTCAGAGGAGCATTGACCATTGAAGTAATGATAGAAAAGAGATAAAGATACAACAGTGCAGCAAAGAGACAGAGGTTAAAGGGAGCTAGTAAAAGGAGGAGAGTTGATGAGACAAAAAGCCTTTGACTCCACCTTATTGAGAAGAGCTGTACGTGGAGAGCCTCCCCACACATGAGAGTTGTACTCTAAACGGGCAAATAAAACCCGTGTATAAAGTCAACAACTGTGCAGGGATAAAGAAGGTACGGAGTCAGCTTAGCACACCCAATCTCTTGCTAGCAGATTTTACAAGAGAAGCAATATGATCTTTCCAGGATAAGTCCAGATTAAATGAAACCCCATGCATTTCCAAGGATGATGCAGGATCGAGCTGGATATTATTAAACCTTAGAGGATACTCCTGTGGAAGATTGTGTTGGGTTGATAGGTGTAAAAGTTGAGAGTTTGATGCATTAAAAACAACAGGAATATTTTTACTCCAGTCAGAGATACGAGCCAAGTCAGACATTAGGTGTGCCATAGCCTCATCCCTTATTCGTTGAAGTAACTGCTGAGATGGAAGTTGCGGGAACCGAATGGAAAGGTGAAGGGTGGAATCATCAGCGTATGAATGAATAGGGTTAGATGTACAGCTTAGATCATTGATGAATAAAAGGAAGAGAGTTGGTGATAGGACAGAGCCCTGAGGAACACCACTGTTGATAGATCTAGGAGAAGACCGATGGCCGTCTACAACAGCAGCTCTAGAATGACCAGAAAGGAAGCCATTGATGAAGGCACGGATTGTAGGATAGATACTGTAAGAGGGCACTTTGGAAATTAAAGATTTATGCCAGACACGATTGAAAGCCTTTGAGACAAGTGCAATGGCAAAGCTTTTGCCAAAGTCCCAATAGGAGGATGACCAGGAGTCTGAAAGGTAGGTAAGAAGATCGTCACTGGAGTGTCCCTGACGGAACCCATACTGACGATCAGAAAGAAGGTTGTGATAGGAAACATGCATTAAAATTTTTCTGTTAAGAATTGACTCGAAAACTTTTGAAACACAAGACATTAAAACAATTGGATGATAGAGAGTTGAGAATGGTCATCCTTCTTTGGGACTGGCTGAATGAGAGCAAACTTCCAGCAAGAAGGAAAGGTACAAGTTGACAGACAAAAGCAAAAGAGTTTACGGAGGCATGGTATAAGCACAGAAGCACAGTTCTTGAGGACAACAGGAAGGACTTCCTAAGGCCAATATGCCTCATTAGTAGTGATGCCAGTGATGGCAGAAAATACATCAGCTGAAGAAATTTTGATGTCAGACATGAGGAAGTCTGAGGGAAGTGATGCAGGAACAGCACCAGAATCGTCTAAGGTGGAATTGGAGGAGAAAGTCTGAGCGAATAGATCTCTTTATCAGTAGAAGAAATAGCTACAGAGCCATTAGAGTAGAAAAGAGGAGGGAAGGATGATGAGGTAAAGGTGTTAGAAAGATTTCTGGCAAGGTGCCAGAAGCAACAGGAAGAATTTAAGTTGGAGAGTTGAGAGCACTTAGTACAGATGAAATTATTTTTAGCAGTGCTAAGAACAGACTTAGCACGATTCCGGGCAGAAACAAGATGTACTTGAGGGGTGGGTTGGCTCTGGTACCTTTAATAGGGCCTCTACTTGTTACGGACAGCATCAGAACAAGCATGATTAAACCAAGGCTTTCTTGCATTAGCTAAAGGATATGAGAAAGGATATGAGAAAGGAATGCTTCCATGCCCAAGAGAATAACCTCCATAATGTGTATGGCACACTCAGATGGCTCTCGGCCATGGAAGCAATAATCATTCCATGGAACATCAAAGAAGTATTGTCTGAGGGCCTTCCAATCCGCAGCTCCAAAGCGCCACAGACGATGTTTCTTTGGAGGGTCCACAGGCCATACCAGAGATATAGGACAGGTTAAGGTAATAAGATTGTGATCGGAGGAGCCCAATGAAGAGGAAAGATTAACAGTATACGCCGAAGAATTAGTTGTATGGAATACGTCAAGTATGTTGAAGCTCTCTCCAAGGCAGTCAGGGATACGAGTAGCGTTCTGTACAAGCTGCTCTAGGTCATTATAGAAAAGATATAGGCTTGTTCTCCAGGTGGATCAGTGAAAAAAGAGGAGAGCCAAAGGTGGTGGTGAACATTGAAATCTCCTAGAATGGAGATTTCAGAGAAAGGAGAAATGGATAGAATGTGTTGCATCGTAGAAGTAAGATAGTTGAAGAATTTTTGATAGTCAGTAGAATTAAGGGATAATTAAACTGCGCAGATATATTTAGTCAGAGAATGACAAAAAATCCGAAGACAGAGAGTAGAGAATTTAGAAGCACTGTATCAAGTTCAGGAACACAAGAGGAAGATAAATCATTGCATACATATACACAACATCCACCTTTGGCTTTAAAATGAGTATAGAGAAAGTAGGAGGAAACAGAAAAGGGTTTGCTGTCAGTTGCTTCAGAGAGCTGAATCTCTGTCAAGAAGAGAGGGTGAGGTTTAGTGGAGGTAAGGTGGTGTTTGACAGAGAGAAAGTTAGAGGAAAGGCCGCAAATGTTGCAGAAATAAAGAAGTGAGTCAGACAGTGGTTCCATGCATCTCTCTAAGTCATCACTGGAAGAGGGGCTGATGGTGGGGAAGTTAATAGTCCCTCCCCCGGGGACTCCGAGGCCTGATTTTCTGATGCCATTTTACTTTTACTTTTGAAAAGGAAGTGAAATGAAATTGGAAAATGATCAAATATGGAGATACCATACTGAACACAAACATTATGAATATTAACTTTTATACAATAAAACCTCTACAGTTCGGCATCCTTCAAGTAGGAAACTTCTACAACACAGGAAGGCTCCAAAATATTCATTTAAAAAATCAAAATTCAAAAATTCCCGAAAATACACACATGAGAGGAAGAGAGTCGGCAAATATCCCCCCAACTCGGTAAGATGCCGAGTTGTACTGACATTCAGCAAGAGTAACCCGGCATCACGTGTGCATGGGGATGTAAATTTGTAAACAAAGCCTGTTGTGCGTCACATGTGGGCCAGTTTGCCTTCGTCCGCCACCCATGTTGCATTCTCTCCTCACTCGCTCTGCTTGTGACTTAAGTGTTACGCACTCTTAAGTGGATTGTACCTGCAGAAGCTAACCATGGCGTCTCCCAGTGCTACCCCAGTGTTTAGTGAATAAGTTCTGTACAGTAATGTTTAGGTGTTTAGTCTTTAGTTCCCCAGTATAGTACAAGTCATAAATACATTACAGTATGGCCTTTCTAGTGTTAATTGTGCTTTACATAGTGTACAGTGTCAAGTACAGTACAGTAAAGATGTGCCCGAAAGTGATCATGAGCCCCCCTAACACCTCCAAAAACTACCAGAAGTCCTCCTCCATGCCTGCAATACACCCTACAACTGCGTGGAATCATGGTAAGGCAGCTTTTACTGTTTATTGTAAAAACGTTATTTTTTTTTTCCATTTTTTCCTTTTTGTGTGTGTGTGTGTGTGTGTGTGTGTGTGTGTGTGTGTGTGTGCTTGGGGGGGAACTTAAAGTTCATCCCTACAACTCGGCAAATACAGTAGGCTAACTCGGCAAAGCTTGCATGTGTATTGTGCCGAACTATAGAGGTTTTACTGTACTTGGGGAAGTTCGAATGTGATCCAGCCAACGAACTGCATTTTTGCCTGGACATAAATAGGTAAAAATATCATCTGGCAACAACACATCACTAATATACAAATTTATTTCCCATTAAATTTTGAAATTCTTCCCAGAACCCCCCATTTTTTTAAATTTTGCATTAAAATCTCCACTAATAATGATATTATTAACATAATTATCATAATAAAATTTTCAAGTAAAGCAAATGAATGTCTGTATTCATCAATAGAATCATAATTGTTTATCAAATGGTAAATATACATTCCCAATCAAATATTTCTGATCCCTCGAAGGTATATTTGTTCCAGTGATTTTGTGTAGAGGTCCCGGGTTTGATGGATTGGTAGATAGATAGACAGACAGTATAAGTGGCAGTTTTCTTTTCCCAATTGATAATAATGTCTGTACTGAAATTTTGGACACTGTATGAGTAGGTTTTAAAAGACTTTAGTGACTGAACATATGGTAGGCATTATGTTTTTCACTGGCATGAATAATCTTCCAATTGTTATTGTTTCTTTCTTTTTTCTGAATTCTACCTACTTCATCAGCAGTAAGAGTGGGCAGTAAAGTTAGGATGCTGATAATACTGGAAAGATAACTGGCTATTCATTTAGTCATTAAAAGGAAACATAATATTACTCAGTAACTAAAGAAATATTTGATATAACAGAAACTGTAATACTGGTACATTTCAATGAAAATGCTTGTAATATGGTCCATTAGCGGTGGCATCATTGACAAACTATGACGTCATTGTCCATCATTCTACCGAATGAACAACCAAGAAATACTTCATTGTGACTAGCATCTCCTAAGAAGGGGTTCCAGTCTGTAGTGAGGCAAAGGAGTAGAAGGAGGTTGAAGCCATACGGTGTGAAATATAAGCAATTATTGCCTTACTTCACTGTTACTTTGATGCTGAAAAAAAAAAAAAAATCATTTTCGGTATAGAAATAAAATATCAGATTTCACCATAATCTCTTTGATCCAGTGACGTATATTTTAAGTATATTCCTACTACCTTCAAACGATGCCATACAGCTTAGGAACGATCTCTCCTATACTGAATGTGTTAATGAGGGCAATATGTCACCTAGCCTGTCCATTTCGTTGTCTCCCTTAAATATGACCGTATGGAGACAGCAGGAACAATAAAATGAAGTACACCATCGCATTTAACCCACCCCATACCCACAACGTACCATGCATTGCAACTTTTTTTCATGCTCAGTCCCCACAACATACGATGAACGTTTTGCTATTGCAAGGTCCGTCTTTTGCACATTTTTCAAATTTTGTGTGATTTTTGGTACGTATACACGGGACACCTTCCTCTACCCAATGACAGGCAGGAAAATGCTTTACTCCTCAATTACCTCCCCCCTGCACTTCATTGTCTCGGCAACTCACCTGTTACCAGTGACCTGGCCAGTAAAGATATGTCGCGCCACAGTACAAAGTTCAAGACGAGAGTGATTCCCCAATCAATGACAATGTGGAGGACAAAGTTTACGTGGCATTAGAAGAACAAACGACAAGAAGTGATGAGCGGGTAATGTCGCCAAAAAAGGGGGGGTTTAGTGAGTGAAACAATGCTTTTATATATTGCCTATGTTAGTGTGAAAACCAATCTACTCTTGTACTATATAGAAATTCGTACCAAATTTAAAAATAAATACTGGTTATGAGTGGTTTGGAATAGTTACCTCTCCCATAGAACTCGTTTTCTCAGGAGCCAGACGCCATTGAAAACTTAACCAGGTGAGGGTACTCTTACCTGTAGTGTTATCTAAAACCTCAGGTGAGCAATTTCTCTATGAATTTTCGATGTTTCTCATAAAACACAGAGGTTTCAGCCAAAAAAAAAAAAAAAAAGTTGTCGGGTTATGGGGGTGGGTTGGGTAATAAAGTGGTTGGTATGGGGTGGGTTAAGGGAGTGGGAAGACAAATTTAACCCCTTCAGTAGGATGGACCTACATGAAATAAGGCATCTGATGAAAGCAAGAATAACATAAAGAAGAAGGCATCATACTGAAGGGGTCAAGTTGACATCAATATAAACTGCCTTTCTGGGCATTCCTTATAATCAAAATATATACCCCAATGCATTAGGCTTCTCGTCCAGACCATTATAATCAAAATATATACTGCAACGCCCTAGGCCTCATCCAGACCAGAATACTCATACTTTATCCAGAACCAGTTGTGCAACATTGTCTTTTCGGTGTCACCGGACAGTTGCTCAAGAACTGTGCAAAATCCAAATTCCCTGCACCACTATTTCGCATCAGTTGCATGGCAGTTGCCAGACAGGAGTTACAGGCGAGAGACTTTGTTTCTGGACGATCTGGCGGATGTTGGACAACACTTCAGAAACAATGACGCCAATTTATATCTTGATTATCACGAAACTTGTGGAACAGGCATGCGACTGGCAGTTGATACTGTGGCACAGTTCAAGTGTATAACTAATACTGCATCCAGAAAGTGTGAGGACATACTTAGAATGGCAATCACTTTAATGCAGTGGCGTGGTGCTGGTTGGGTGTTTTTCCCTTCGCATGCCAACGTATGTGTGGGTGAGTCGGTAGAGAGGTGGCATGCAGTCCTAATGGACCAAGGTTTGTATCACGGCTGGGACAGGGAACAGTTTATGGATCTGTGTTCACTAAAGTGTACTTTATTGATCTGCCAGATGACCTGCTGATATACCAATACACCAGTGCAGTATTAAATAATCCTAGCATGATTTCAGTGTGTATGGCGGGTGTTAACGCCAAAGTGATGACATGTGGAGGTGTATACTAGGTAGGAGGACTACTGGGCCTTGGTAACAGGCTGTGAAGACTATGACCAGAGTCCGACACATTAAGAAAAATAAAAAATAAAAGTCTGCAATGCATGACAGGTCTGGAAGAGTGTACGCACTTTCATTGTGTCAGTACACGTATATGCCGTTATTTCCACTACACCTATGTTTTCATGCATTCAGGCACAATATTAACCAACCACACTCTGGACCAGCGTTGATGGCTTAGCCAATGATTCATGTGTCTCAGAACTGCTAGGCAGCCATTGTACTACAAATCTTAGTTGTTGTTCAACAGCTGAACAACTTTATCATCAATTTAGATACTTTCCTGCATAACCATTGTGGATCAAAGTATCTTGGTCTAGATGTGGGTATGAAACTTTGTATGGCAGTTGTTTGGTAGCAACTGCGAGATCTGTCTGGATTTTTCTCGCAATAGTTTAGGTACAGCATTGCGTAACAGGGTATCCTGGTTTGGAGGTGCTCTAAATAAATCGTTTACTGTCCCTGGTAATGTAATGCTATCCATTCAACGGCATAAGTCTCGCTGCATAGTACGATCCATAACATTTCTTCCTTACCAGCTTATTTATGTATATGATATCTTAATACTCTCGTCCATGAATATGTGGCAGTCTTTGTCGATATTAACAAGTACAGTATCATATACGATAATCCAATTCGGTATAAAAGAAATGCTAGGAAGCCTCCAAAGCCAAAGAGAATAGGACATCATGTCCTAAAATAAAGGTAAAGCATTTACAATTCATCAAATTAAAGCATTTGCTTATGTTTGACAACCCAGGCTATGAAAGCTGTACATATAATTTAGACCTGTAATCTTAACCCGCCCTGTCCCGACCAATTTTCCACCACTGACTCTCCCCAATCCTGACCAATTTTGGAAAAAAAATTTTTGGCTCAAACCTCTGCTCTTGGTGAGAAACGTCGAAAGTTCATAGAGAAATCGCTCACCTGAGGTTTAAAATACTCGATACAGCTAGCATTTCTCCTTACCTTACTGGATTTTCTATCAGGCTGGCTCCAAAGAAAACAGGTTCTATGAGAGAGTAACTATTCCAAACCACTCATAAACGGTATTTATTTATTTATTTGGTACGAATTTGTATGCAGTACGAGAGTATATTGGTTTTCACACAGTAAAATAGGCAATATGAGCATTGTTTCACTCACTAACACATCAACATACCTGACCTTTTTCTGGCGACATTACCTGATCATCATTTCTGACTGTTTCTTCCTCTAATGCTACGTAACTTTGTCCTCCACATTGTCATCGATTGGGGAATCACTCTGGCCCTGAATGTCTTTATTGGCCAGGTCACTGATAACAGGTGAATTGCCGAAACAATGGCATGTGGGGGGGTGGAGGTCATGCGGGGTAAGGCATTGTCCCTGCCTGGCATCTTGTAGAGGAAGGTGTCCCATGTACTGATACCAAAAATCATGCGTGAAAATTGAAAATTGTGCAGATTATGAACCTTGCAATTGCGCAACGTACTTGTACGTCGATGGGACTAGCTGTGACATAACGCTGCGACATACCCATACATCGATGGGATGCCTAGGGTTAAGCAGCAAGAATGAATCATTTCACTTATTTGTAGAGTACTAAAAACTGCACAAACTTTTTGTCTTACCTTCCACCTTTCCCGACATTATTGGTTGTTATATATGATATTTAACACAAAGTTAAAAATAAGTGTGCTCTTAATTTTAAAAAAAATAGTAGTTGATGCATTTATAACAACATATTTACTACAATGGAATAATGCAGAGTACTCAGACAGCTTCGCTGTTGTTTGCTGGACCCTACCAAGGGCACGAGTAAGCTACATGAAAATATTTTGTACATATCACTAAAGACAAGGGAATGGGAGGAAGGAGACAGGAGGGCAAAGAGTGACGGTCTTCCTCCCAGTCGCAGTGTCTCAGGCACATTGCGAGTCACTGATCATCATACAGCTGTTACTATTACCACACAGACCTGCAACCTACTGCCCTGGCTAACATCAACCCCATATTCCCAGAGACTTTGAAAGATGTAATATAGTCATATATTTTTATTCATGCAGTAATTTTTTGTGACACACACACACACACACACACACACACGAGGCACCGAGGAGAGCAGACACACGCCGCCACTGCTCCATACCTAGCCAACTTGGCCAGTGGCATTACCTAAATTAGTATCTTTATATGAGTCAAGTTCTGTACCAGGTTAGACTAAATGGTGTTCTAACAGAAAAAAGAAGTTTTAAGCAAGACTTGTTCAAACAGAAAAGAAAACAAAGTAGCACAAGAATGCGCACAATCAGCTGATCGTTTGTTTAGTCTACAACTGCCCCAGGGCATGTAAGTACTATATGTGTTTTTAGTACTGCAAAATGACCACATACTTTAGTAAAGCAAATTTGGAAAAGAAAAGGGTTAAAGGTAGAAAGCAGGATGATGATTTCTACAAAGAACTGGTTGAAATGGAGACACAATAAACTGGTGGAACAAGTACGCAGACTAGAGACGGGTTTTCAGAATGACATTGATGAAATTAAGAAACAGATGCACTTGCAAAAGGAAGAAATAGAAAAATTTGGAAAGGAAGTCAACAAGAAAGACACAACCACAGATGAATAATTAAAAGTAGAAGTGGGTACATTTAGGAGGAAAAGAGTATTATGGAAGAGTTAAAAAATGATACAGAGACAATTAGGCAAGTAAGCAGTCTGATAGACCAGAGCAGTGATACTGAGGAGAAGATAACACAGGTGAATGACACTTTGCAAAGCTACAAAAATGATGTGGAAACCACTTATGCTGAAATGGTGAAAGTAAAGAAAATTTAGAAACGAGGGTGGAAGAAAAAAGCATTAAAAAGGAAGTGAAAATAATGATCCAAAACAATTCTAAGATAGTCAGAGATTCAGTAGATATCAACAAATCTATAGTAATCACTGGTATAGAAGAGGAAGAAGCAAAAAACAAGATCTCAAGAGACAAAAAGGAGTTGGCAATTGTAATGAGCATATTGAAAGAAGTATCAGAGGAAATCTGTAGTAAAGACATAGAGGAACACAAAAGGTTAGGGAAATACGAGAGAAGCAAGTCAAGACCCCTAAAGGTAACCTTCCAGAGTGTAAACACCATGGAGGAAATACTAAAAAATGCAAAGAATCTTATGGAAAAAGAGGAGTTCAAAAATGTATGGATAAAAAGATGCCTAACACAAGAGGAACTGGAATTACTGAAAGAGAAGAGGGAGGAAGCAAAAACAAAAAATGAGGGAAGATCAGAGGAGGAGAAGAATACATTTTCTTTACAAAGTAATAGGATTGCAGGTACGAAAGTGGTACATAAACAGGAGAGAATAAAAAGGAGGAAGGTAGTAGAACCAAGTCATGACAAGTATATAAACAAGATGATTAAGTTGATGTACTCAAATGTGGATGGAATGGTATCTAAATTATTAGAGATGAATGATTATGTCAGAGAAAATGAACCACATATAATATGCCTAACTGAAACAAAATTAACACCAAGGCTATCAAATGACATCCTAAACTTAGAAGAATATAATATATGGAGAAAAGATACGAACTTCAAAAAGGAGGAATTATAATATTAACTATGAAAAATCTAAAAGTCAAAGAACTAGAACTAGATATACCCTCACAAGTAGAACTGATTGCAGCAGAGATCAATACATCTGAAGGGAAAGTAATGTAGCCAATTTGTACATGCCACCCAGATCAAACACATGTGAAAGAGACGAATATGAGGACCTGGCAGAGAATACAATTCAGAGTTTAAGAGCATTACTACATAAAATGGAAGAGAAATCGGAAAGAATTATACTAACTGGAGATTTTAATACAAATATAAATTGGAATACTCTAGATATAATAAGCCAAGAAAGCTGTTGGGACCAAAAGCTCCTAGATCTCGTGCACGAGTTTTTCCTAACGTAACATGTAAGGGAAAGCACCAGAGAAAGAGGACTCGATGTACCCTCAATGCTAGATCTCATATTTACTGGGCAAGAAAACGATATTGACAATATAATATATCACCCTCCATTCGGCAAAAGCGACCATGCAGTACTAAATTGAAACTTCAGGATAGCATATGACATAGTTAACAGCAATGAAAGTTACAAAAAGAGCCTAAACTATAAAAAGGGAAACTATCATGACCTAAAGAAGTACTTCTTAGAAACTGACTGTGAAAAGGAGCTTAGAGGACAAGATTTAAATGCTATATATAAAAAATTTTGTGAACTTTATGAAATAGGAGTCCAGAAGTACATCCCACAGCACAAAGAAGCAGATAAGAAAATACAGAAATGGTTCAATACAGAATGTAAAGAAGAAGAAGAAAAAAAAAGATATTTGTTGTGGAATAGATACAGAACACACAATAGTGAAAGGGCATATAACATTTACAAACAGGCAAGAAACGATTATACAAGAATAAGGAGGGAAGCCCCAAAAAGGTTTGAGGAGGATATCATAAATAAAAGTAGTGATCAACCGAAGCTATTTTACAGCTACATCAGAAGCAAAACCAAAGTAAAAGATAAAATACAATCCATTACTGACAAGGGAATCACCTATACACAAGAGAAGGATATTTGTGAAGCACTAAACAAGAATTTCCAATCAGTTTTTACAGAGGAAAAAATTTTTGAGAGGGATTATGTGGAACATGCATGCCCACACATACTACCAGATATACAAACATCAGAAAAAGTAATACAGGAGGAGCTAAGTAAACCAGACAAAGGAAAAGCAAATGGTCCTGATAAAATGTCATGTTGGGTGGTACGTGAATGTGCAAAGGAGTTAAGTAAACCATTATTTTAAATTTTCAAGAAATCCTTGAGTCAAGGTAAACTACCTGATATTTGGAAGAAAGCAAACATTGTTCCCTTATTCAAGAATGGGAATAGACAAAATCCACAAAACTACCGACCAGTATCACTAACCAGTGTTGTAAGCAAGGTATTAGAAAAGCTTATAAGAAAAGCTTGGGTAAATCATCTAGAACACAATATGATAACAGAAAGACAGTTTGGTTTCAGAAAAAGAAAATCATGTGTTACTAATCTGTTGAGCTACTATGACAGAGTAACAAACACAATACAGGAAAGGGAAGGATGGGTGGACAGTATCTATTTAGATTTCAAGAAAGCTTCTGACACAGTACCACACCAAAGACTTTTATGGAAACTGTACCATCAAGGAGGAATTCGAGGCAGTTTGTATTGTTGGATGCAAGATTTTCTCATAAAAAGAGAAATGAGAACAGTACTAAGGGGAAATTACTCATCATGGAAAGAAGTGACTAGTGGAGTCATGTTTGCAGATGATGCAAAAATACAAAGGAGAATTACTAACACAGACTCTTGTAAAGAGCTACAAGAAGAATTAAATAAACTTCATGATTGGAGTAATACATGGCAAATAGAATTCAATGTGGACAAGTGTCATGTAATCAAGTTTGGTAAGAGTGGAAAAAGACCTGATTGGGATTATACGTTATGAAATAAAACCCTACACACATCAGAAAGAGAGACGGACCTAGGTGTGATTATCAATAACAGACTATCTCCGGCTGACCACATCCGTGAGAAGGTACGAAACATGTATACACTGCTTGCAAATATGGGAATAGCATTCACATACATAAATGAAGACATGCTAAGAAATATAATAACATCATTCATCAGACCAACCCTGGAGTATGCATCAGTAGTCTGGAGTCCTCATCTCAAAAAACACATACACAAGATTGAAATGGTGGTAGGTGGTGGTGACCATCATCCACTCACTTGATGTAGTGCTGCCTAACCCTGGAGTATGCATCAGTAATCTGGAGTCATCTTAAAAAACACATAGACAAGCAGTGTTGCCAGACGATCAAGGCTAAAATTCCCCAACTTTCGTGGCAAAATTTCCCCAAAATTCCCCATGTGTTCACGTATGTTATATTTACCTTAAAATAATAAAGTAGTGATATATATGTGATAAAACATTAGTGAGCTGGAAGTAATGAAAGGGATTACTTATAACAATATTTAATTTCTAATGTAACAAAACTATAATTCATTGTGCTTTGCATACTTTTACATATATATACCGGTGTGTGTATAACATCTAGAGAACTTATGATATCCTAGAGTAATAATCTTCCTAAATGTAGTTGAGTTTTGGAAAGCAGCCGATGATTCCGTAATATATAGTGCCATGGTCAGCTGTGCAGCTATGCAGTTTCTGTATGATAAGCAAAAAGTGTCTCTTTATTAATAATCACTGCTTAGTGGAAATAAAGTATTTGATTTTGAATTTGTGTCGGTGTTTCAATATGGCCGCCAAAATCACACGCCCGCGGCGGAGAAAGCCACTCCATATTATATAGCTCAGTGTTTCCACTGCAGGAGGAGACCTTCAAAAGTAACGTACAATTGTATATATGTGCTTCCGAGGGTGAGATTCACATATGTTTAGTTGATAATAAGAAATTACCAAGATTTTAAATTAAAAAAATAACTGCGAAAATTCCCCAAAATCACACCCGAATTCCCTCTTTCCTCATTCACACCTTGAATTCTCCAAATCTAGGGAAAATTCCCCATGTCTGGCAACACTGTAGACAAGATTGAAATGGTGGTAGGTGGTGGCGACCATCATCCACTCACTTGATGTAGTGCTGCCTACTTCTTCCTTAGCCTTTATCATTCTTTTTCTGTGCCTGTCCTCCTCTCTTCCTATTTCTCCCATTTTTCCTGTCACTTCTTATTGCTTTTCTTTACAGGTGGCTTTACATTGAGTGACAAGACAAATGGTTTCCTGTAAGCCAAGAAACCATTTACAATGCTGGATGGTAACCATATAACCAAATCATACGTGCACCCTACGTGTCAGCAAGTGGGTTGGTGGAGGGTTAGTGCCCCTCCCCGTCAAACAAATAACTCAAAGTCAAATGGCCACCCCTTACAGGATTATGGCGTCTGGCAATAGTTAGATAGATAAACAAGATTGAAAAAGTTTAAAGGGCCGCTACAAGATGGGTACCAAACTTAAGGGATCTAAGCTATGAGGAAATACTAAATAAACTGAAACTACAAACACTACAGGAGAGAAGGAAATGAGGAAACATGATTATGCTATATAAATGCATATCAGGGAAGGAGAAAATAGACATAAATGATTACTTAACCTACGGAGAAGGATCAGCAAGAGGACACTGCAAAAAACTGCATAAGGAGAGGTGATAAAGACGTAAGGAAATCTAGTTTCCCAAATAGAGCAATTGATCAGTGGAATGCACTACCGAATGAAATAGTGTGTGCCAAAACAATTCACAAATTTAAGGATATGTACGATAAATATGGTTTAAGTCACGGGACAGTACGAGCTTGACTGATGCCTGTAAAGATACAATTAGGTAAGAACACACAGGAAGGCAGAGAGGAAGGACGTCCATCACCTCGCTCTGAACTGGCAACATTGGCCGCAACTGGCCACACCTAAATATCTTTATTTGAGTCAAGCTCTGTACTAGGTAAATTAAGTGATGTTCAAATATAGTAGAGCAAGTATGAGCAAAACTGCTGTCCAAATAATAGAATATATCCAATTAGTGCAAGAATCTGCTGATACATCGCATCATCAGCTGGGTGTCGTCTGTCACCAAGCAGGTAGCGAGGAGATGCAAGCTAATAAGTAGAAGTTATCTTTCTAAGTGAGAACTTCCGCAAGATGAGCACAATTTTTGGTAAGGTCAATATGGAACGAGTTAAGAAAAGGGATAGAGGTAGAAAACAGAATGATGATTTCTACCAAGAACTGGTTGAAATGGAAACCTAAAAGAAATTAGTAGAGAAAGTGAATAAAATGGGAAAAGAATTCAAAGTGAAATAGATGAAATTAAGAAGGAATCACGGATGCAGAAGTAAGAAAATGAAAAATTAGTAAAGGAATTAAACAAAAGAGGCACAACAATAGATAAACTGTCAGGTGAGGTAGTTTCACTTGGAAGACAAGTGAAATGGCGAGTAAAGTTGTCAACCATGAGAGTATTATGGAGTTCAGATACAGAGGCAGTTAGGTAAGCAAGAGGTCTCATAGACCAAAGAAGTGATATTGAAGAGAAGACAACCCAGGTGAACGAAATGATGAGAAGTTGTAAAGATGAAGTAAAAACTACGCGTGCTAAAATGGTGAAAGTAAGGAAAGACATAGAAACAAAAGTCGAAGAAAAACATAAGAAAGTGAAAGAAATTACTAAAAACAACACAAGATTGGTCAAAGATTCAGCAGATATCAACAAATCTGTAGCAATCACTGGTATAGATAAAGATGGAATAAGAATAAAATTTTCGAGAGACAAAAGGGATATGATAAATATAATGAACATATTGAAGGATGTATCAGAGGGAAGCTGTGATAAAGACTGTGAGGAACACAAATGGCTAGGGAAATAGAGAAATAAGTTAAGGCTGTGAAAGTAACCTTCCAGAGTGTGAACAAGTAGAGGAAATACTAAAAAATGCAAACAAACTCATGGAAAAAGAGGAATTGACAAAGTATGGATTTAAAAAAAAAAAACTAAATAAAGATGAATTATTAATACTAAAGGAAAAGCAGGAGGAAGCAAAAACAAATAACAAGGAATGATCAAAGGAAGAGAAGAGTAAATATTTTGACAAAGAAATTGGATTGCAGGTACAAAAGTGGTATATAACCAACATGGAATAAAAATATGGAAGATAATAGACTCAACCTATGGCAAGTATGTAAATAAGATGATTAAGTTGATGTACTCAAATCCAGAGGGAATAGTGTCTACATTAATAGAGATGAAAGCCTGTACCAAAGAAAGATATCAAACGATACCCTACACACTACACTTCCTTGTCCAAACTTCAAAACAAATCATGGCATCACAATACATAGCCTCAGATTCGCCAAGGGGGGGGGGGACCATAAATCCCCCACCATCCGCCCCTCTCCTGGTGATGACTCAAGCTGCCTGGAACCACTGTCTGATTCACTTTTGCATCCTTTCTTCTAACGTTTGCTCTGTTGAGCATCACCTCCCCTCCTCTAAACCTCACCTTTTCCTAGCTGAGACTGAGATGTCTGAGGCAACTGACAGAAAACCCTTTTCTGTATCCTCCTACTTTCTCTATAGTCATTTCAAAGCCAAAGGTGGATATTGTGTACTGTATATATACACAACGACATATCTTGCTCGTGTTCCTGAACTCGATTCCTCAAAATTCTCTACACTCTGGCTTCGGCTTTCCTGTCATTCTCTAAATATATCTGCACTGTTTACTTATCCCCAAATTCTACTGACTATCAAAAATTCCTCAACTATCTTCTATGATGGAACACAGTCTATCCATTTCTCCTTTCTCTGAAATCTCCATTCTAGGAGATTTCAATGTTCACCACCACCTTTGGTTCTCCTCTCATTTCACTGATCCACCTGGTGACCCAGCCTACATCTTTTCTATCCTTAATGACCTAAAGCAGCTTGTACAGCACGCTACCCATATCCCTGACCGCCTTGGAGAGAGCTCCAACATACCTGACCTCTCCCTTACAATTAATCCTTCTTCTTACACTGTGAATCTTTCTTCTTCATTGGGCTCCTCCGATCACAATCTTATTATCTTAACCTGTCCTATCGCTCTGGTATGGCCTGCGGACCCTCCAAAGAAACATCAGCTGTGGCACTTTGGTGCTGCGGATTGGGAGGCCCTCAGACAGTACTTCTTTGATGTTCCATGGAATCATTATTGCTTCCATGGCCGAGAGCCATCTGAGTGTACCTTGCACATTACGGAGGTTATTCTCTCGGGCATGGAAGCATACATTCCTTTCTCATATCCTTCGACTAATGCAAGAAAGCCTTGGTTATACCATGCTTGTTCTGATGCTATCCGCAATAAGTAGAGGGCCTATAAAAGGTACCAGAGCCAACCTACCCCTGAAGCACATCATGTTTATGTTTCTGCCCGAAATCGTGCTAAGTCTGTTCTTTGCTTTGCTAAAAATAATTTCATCCATACTGAATGCTCTCAACTCTCCAATTCGAATTCTTCCCGTTCCTTCTGGCACATTGCCAAAAAACTTTCTGACAATAAATACTTCATCATCATTCCCTCCTCTTTTCTACTTTGATGGTTCTGTAGCTATTCCTTCTATTGATAAAGCAGATCTCTTCACTCAGACTTTCTCCTCCAATTCCACCTTAGATGATTCCAGTGCTGTTCCTCCATCACTTTCCCCCTCAGACTTCCTCATGTCTGACATTAAAATTTCTTCAGCTGATGTATTTTCTGCCATCACAGGCCTCAGTACCAACAAGGCCAATGGGCCTCATGGAGTCACTCCTGTTGTCCTCAAGAACTGTGCTTCTTTGCATACATCCTGTCTAGGTAAACTCTCTCGCCTTTGTTCATCAACTTGTACCTTTCCTTCTTGCTGGAAGTTTGCTCTCATTCAGCAAGTCCCAAAGAAGGGTGACCATTCCCAACTCTCTAACTGTTGTCCAATTGCTTTAACATCCTGTGTCTCAAAACTTTTCGAGTCAATTCTTAATAGAAAAATTTTAAAACATCTTTCCTATCACAACCTTCTTTCTGATCATCAGTATGGGTTCCATCAGTGATGCTCTGCTGGTGATCATCTCACCTACCTTTCAGACTCCTGGTCATCCTCCTTTCGGGACTTTGGCGAAAGCTTTGCCATTGCACTTGCCATCTCCAAGGCTCCCGATCGAGTCTGACATAAATCTTTAATTTCCAAACTGCCCTCTTACAGTTTCTATCCTACTATCTGTGCCTTCATCTATAGCTTCCTTTCTGGTCATTCTATAGCTGCTGTTGTAGACGGCCATCATTCCTTTCCTAGATCTATCAACAATGGTGTTCCTCAGGGCTCTGTCCTATCATTAACTCTCTTTTATTGATCAATAACCACCCAAATTGTACATTTAACCCTATCCACTCGTACACTGATGATTCCAACCTTCACCTTTCCATTCAGTTCCTTAAAAATTCCATCTCAGCAGTTACTTCAACAAACAAGGAATGAGGCTATGGCACACCTAATGTCTGACTTGGTTCGTATCTCTGACTGGGGAAAAATAATCTTGTTTTTAATGCATCGATGACTCTTGTTTTTACACCTATGAACCCAACAAAATCTTCTACAGGAGTACCCACTAATGTTTAATGATAATCAGCTTAATCCTGCATCAGCCTTGAACATGCCTGGGGTTTCATTCACTCGGGATTTATCTTCAATAGATCATATTACAGCTCTTGCAAAATCTGCTTCCAAGAGATTGAGCGTGCTAAGCTGACTCCATTCCTTCTTTACCCCTGCATAGTTGTTGACTTTATACACAGGTTTTATCTCTCCCTGTTTAGAGTACAACGCTCATGTGTGGGGAGGCTTCCCACATACAGGTCTTCTCAATAAGGTGGAGTCAAAGGCTTTTCGTCTCATTAGCTCTCCTCCTTTTACTTGTTCCCTTCAACCTCTGTCTCTTCTCCACACTGTTGCATCTTTATCTCTTTTCTGTCGCTACTTCAATGGTCACTGTTCCTCTGAACTGTCTGCTTGCATCCCTCCACCTCTACAATGGGCACATAGCATCTGTCTAGCAGTGAACTCTCAACCCTTTTCTGTCCAGCTTTCTTATGCAAGAGTTAACCGTTACTCCCAGTCCTTCATTTATGCAACAGGTCAACTCTGGAACTCCCTCTCTCTGTATTTCCTGCTGGCTATGATCTCCAGTCTTTCAAACACAGCGTGTCCAGGCATCTCAAAATGATCGGATCTTGAATTTGGCTTACTCTTGTATTTTGTTTTTCTCTTGGAACGAACAGTTTGCAGGCTCATGGCCTTTGGTTCCTTCTTCCTAGCATAAAAAACTAAACTTAAAAAAGAAATACGATATATGGGGAAGAGACAGAAATTTAAGAGAAGGAGGAGTAATTATAATAATAATAAAGTAAAATCTACAGTCAAAGAAATAAAGCTAGAGATACCCTAACAAGTAGAATTGATTGCAGCAGAGATTAACATATCTGAGGGGAAAGTAACTGTAGCAAATCTTTACATGCCACCCAAAACAAACACTTGGGAAAGACGAATATGAAGACCTGTCCTAAAGTACCATTCAGAGTTTAAGAGCATTACTACATGAAGAGGAATATAAAAGAATTATATTAACTGGAGATTTCAGTACAAATATTGGAGTACTCTAGATGTAAGAAAGCATGAAAGCTGTTGGAAACAAAAGCTCCTGGATCTTGTGCAGAAGTTTTCCCTAACGCAACATGTAAAAAAAAAAGGACTTGATGATCCATCAGTACTAGATCGTATATTTACTAAGCAAGAAAATGATATTGACCGTATAATTTATCACCCTCCATTCAGCAAAAGCGACCATGCAGTATTAAACTGCAACTTCAGTACTGAATATAACATAGTTGACAGTAATGAGTGTTACAAAAAGAGCTTAAACTACAAAAAGGGTAAATACCATGACCTGATGCAGTACTCCTTTGCAACAGATTGGGAAAAGGACATTAGAGGACAAGATTTAAATGTTTTATATATAGAAGATTGTGTAAATTTTATGAAATATGAGTCCAAAATTACGTTCCTCAGCACAAAGGAACAGAACTGAAAATAAAGAAATTTTTAATACAGAATGTAACAAATCAAAAGAAAGAGATTTGCTGTGGAACAGATACAGAAGATACAGTAGTGAAAGAGCTTATAACAACCTTAAAAAGGCAAGAAATTATTGTACAAGGATAAGGAGAGAAGATCAAAGACAGTTTGAGGAGGACATTATAAATAAAAAGTAATCCCTCTAGTATCCAAACGCCCAGTATCCGAACATCCCCACTAACCGGACTTAATCGTCCCGGGATCCAATATTCCCAAAATGGCCCGAAAACCGCCCCCCCAAAAAAAATTTTCCCGCCCGTAATTTGAACTTGGCGCGCGGGGCGTGGGACAGCTTTGTTGTGGCGCGTCATTCCTCCAACGTCCGCTAGAGTCCCCCTGCATCCTCCCCACTTTCCGCCTGTCTCTCGTCGCAAGTGCACGCTTGTCGTCATGGCTGCCCACATGCTCACTTTTGTGGTGGTGCCTTACCTGCTGCAGGCACTCCTGCTGCTCTCGTGCCTCTCCTTCATGTGTGTGATGATGGCCCCACCGCCTGAGAAGAGGAAGAGAGTGGTGTTGACTCTGGAGAAGAAACGGGAGATATTGGAGAAAGTAGATGCTGGGTGGTCTTCTTCCCGCATCCTCCGCGAGTTCAACCTGGCCCGATCTACTTTGTTTGATATTAAGATATCCCAAGACAAACTCATGCAGTACATGGCTGACTTCTCGTCGAGAAGCAAACGCAACGTGAAGAGGAAGGTGATGTTTACTCCCAAGTTTGCTGAAGTCTACCGCTCCATGTTGATTTGGTATCGACAGCAACGTGCTGCTGGTGTGATGGTACATGGTACGGAGCTGAAGGCTGCTGCTGAGAAGTTCGCCAGGCTTCACGACGCCCTAGACTTCAAGGCATCCGAGGGTTGGCTCTTTGCGTTTAAGTTATGGCATGGCCTTACCAACCGTAAAGCTCATGGCGAAGCTTTGGACGCTAACGAGGATGGAGTTGATGAGTTTCGGCACAAGGTGAAGGGCTTGATCGACAGGGAGGGCCTCACTCTCAGTCAAGTCTACAACGCTGACGAAACTGGTTTATTCTATCGCTCTTTGCCAACAAACACTCTAGCCAAGGAGACGGAGAAGCGTGTACCTGGCCAAAACCCCTCCAAGCAACGGATATCTGCTTTGTGTTGTGCCAATGCTAACTGCATGCACCGGCTTAAGCCCATTATTGTTGGCCGTGCAAAGCAGCCTCGGTGTCTTCGTGGGGTGATGGATGTCCTTCCTGTCATCTGGTGCCATTCTTTGAAGGCATGGTTTACAGCTCAGATCTTCAAAGACTGGTTCCACTGCCATTTCGTCAAGGTCATACATTACCAGACGGAGACACTGGGAATCCCACGCAACCAGGTAAAGGCCCTCCTTCTCCTCGACAATGCACCTGCCCACCCATGCGACAAGGACTTGGTGGCTGAGAATGTCCGGATTAGGTGCATGTTTCTGCCACCTAATACGGCTGCTCTCATCCAACCAATGGACCAAGGAGTGATCATGGCAACGAAGAGGCTGTACCGAAGGAAGTTCCTGGACGAGGTGATGGTTGTTCTCGAGGACGAGGACGAGGACAAGCGCAGGGAGAGACGGGGCACGCGAGGCCAGCGGACTTTGGAAAACCTTCGCCGCCACAACATCAAGTCTGCAATCTACAACTGGGCCAGTGCATGGAAGGAAATCCCTGTCAAGACTCTAGAAAATGGTTGGTCTCATCTGCTTCTCAGAACGGATGTGGAGTACGATTTCCTAGGTTTTGACGTGGATGACTTCCATGCACGTCTACATAACGCATGGCGACGATGTTGATGTGGACAATGTGCATGAGTGGTTGGATGACGACGAGGGCGATCCTGGGTATCAGACATTGTATGATATTGAGATCGCATCTTCAGTTGCAGGTGTCAGTACCCAGCTTGAAGATTCCGATGAGGATGGCGACGATGATGCGGACTCCTCTCAGCATGACACAACTCCAGCCATCCCCAAGCTGAGCGCACTCCTGGAACACCTAGAGCTTGTTCTGGACTACCTAGAACACCCGGCAGGGAGATGGGGCCCTTGGGACTTGTGGAGGAAGTGCATGCTTTCAGGCAGCGCATCATCAATCGTCAGAATCGTTGTTCCTTGCGTCAATCAACGATCGACAGTTTTTTCAGGCCCATGACCCCCACTGTGCCCACCTCTGGCTCCACTCCGTTGCCTCCCCAAGACAGGCCCTCATGCTCCGAGCCACAGCCCAGCACATCAGCCACAGTGGAGTCACCGCTCGACGTGAGTTTGCGTCTGTCTTCAGAGTCATCTGCAGTGGGTACGCCATCACCATGACCCAGCGACGCACCCCTAGGTCACCTGCCAGTGATACTCTCGGACTCTGACAGTGAATAGACACCAAGAACTTCTCCACTAGACCACACAGGAATTTACAGTGTTGTGCAGTGAAAAAACAGTGCATTGTGTTAAGGATTTACAGTTGTGAGTGAAAAGACAAACAATTTTTGAACTAAATTTAATGTAAATAGACTTGTGTGTTTTTGCTTTAGAAAATGGTTATAAGACTGGAAGGAGTTAAAGTGCAGACTGCAACACTCATTAAGTTACAATGGAGCATAAGTTAGACAAGAGTGCACACTGTGAAGAGAATGGACTTCTGAGTGCGAATAACTAAGTTCAGTGCAAGACTTCATGAACAGTGTACTGCAAGTGCTTCAGGAAATCCTTCTTACTGTCAGAGTCCGAGAGGAGGCGGTTATTCATCGAGATGGCCATGGACTTGCTGTAAGTAGGCAGAATGTTTCATACTGTACTCTACTGTATTTTCCATACTATACTTACCTCAAACACCTCATTTCACTCTTTTATGTCCCTTATTGGTGTGAATATGCTGTGTCTTAGGTGCTATGCATGTGCAGTAGGAAGGTGTTTTTCTGAGTTAGGCTAGGTTAGGGTCCATAACTACCAGTCCAGGAGCCAGGGACTTGTAAGTACCCAGAATGTTGAACATTGTATGAACCTACCTCAAAACCCTCATTTTATGTTTCTTTTGCATTTATTTCAGTCTTTTATGTCCCTTATTGGTGTGATTTGGGTCTTAAATAGGTGCTATGCATGTCCAGAGGGAGTTTTATAGGTGTTTTTCTGAGTTAGGGTCCATAAGTATAAGTACATAAGCTGGGGCCCAATATCCGGACCTGCCTATGGCTCTATTACGTCGGATATTGGAGGGATTACTGTAGTGATCAGGCTAAGCTGTTTTATGGCTACATTTGAAGCAAATACAAAGTTACAAATAAAATACGGTCCAGTGCGGACGAGGGGATCATCTATACACAAGAAAAAGATATTGTGAAGCACTAAATAAAAATCTCCAATTGGTTTTTACAGAAGAATATTGTTACGTCCCAGTCCTCACACTGCCACAGGCTCCAACAGCAGTAGTACAGTACAGGAAGGACGTTGCCCAGTGAGTTGTTGTTCTTATGGTCAGCCTTTAGGTGTGCAGTACATAAGATCAGCTGAGGCAAAAATAAACACTGGCTCCTTAAAGTTCACTGTCTTTATTTTCCAAATAATTCCACTTAATTCTTTCCAACTTCACTGTTCTCACAAGCACTGGAGCTATACACACTCTACTAACTCTTATTACACATAATGTTTACCAACACTTCACAGTTAGTACACTTAATGCTTGCTAACACTTCACTTATAACACAAGTACTGAGAATAATCTTCACTGACAGTAATTACATTTAATACACTTCATTGTCTTCTCAAGTTCCAGTGATATGCAAACTTCAGTAACCCATCACTGTTTGTCACTGTTTTCACAAGAACCAAAGCCGACTGCACTTCACACAAACTGACCTAAAACCTTACTAGAAACTTCAAACTGACTGGCTAACTAAGCTCTTCCCCATCTTTATATAAGCTTGCATTGTTCTAGAAACATCCACTTCTCCAACATTCTAGGACATACTGTCTTGCATCAGCCCCTAGCAACAACAGTTACCAACTACGAGACATCAAAACATGTTAAGAGTTGTCTCACATTACATAACACTAAATCATTTACCATACGAACTTGATTTACATAATTTAACAAGCAATCACTTAAATAAAACATTATTGAGAAAAAGCACATTAAATTAATGCATAATTTAATAACTACGCTCACAAACAGCAGGCTAACTGGCAACTCTGACAACTCGTACCGAAACTTACGGTACCAGAAATGTCTCGAAGGTACGAGACTACCTAACTGGCAAATCCCCCTTCATAACACTACCCCCTCCCTACTTCTTTGTTGTCCCGACAAAACTGCAAAATATATACCAACATAAACCTTAATCCTACTGAAACATCTAACTATACACAAAATGATCTTTCAACTTATCAGGTCTTCTATGCCGCTTCTGACGATGTCCTTGCTCTTCTGCACAGTCCACTCCTCCACGACAGTCTTGGTCATCTTCTTGACACAGCACACATCACAGGTCCGACACCACTCTTCAACATCCTGATGCATGCCAATCCGGTAGAACCTGTGTTGCAGCCTGCTTAGAGCTGTCTTCACTCCCATGTGACCACTAGTGATGTTGTGGGACTCATCCAAGATATCAGACCTCATCTTCTTCAGAACCACCAGTTGCCAACATTCACTGAGGCCATTGGGCGTCTCCCCCTGACACTCCAGTAGTCCGTTGCAACGAAGAAGGTCCCACTGACTCCAGCAGCTCCCGGTCGCAGGGCTCAACCTGGAAACTCCTCCCCATGATGGTCGCACTGCACTCCGCTGCAGCCACTCCAGCACCGGTTGCAAATCTGCTCCCTCCATCTACATCCTCTCCAGGTCTTCTTTATCCGACGCCAGCCCCGTCACTACAGTACAGCAGCATTTCTTCCTACGATTACCATTCCTACTACGCTGCATGCCGTCTGTCCTTCTGTCTTCTTGCACACTATTCATCAAGGTTCTCTTGCATTTCTTCAGAGGTGGGTCTTCTGCAGCCTTCTTCTTATCATCCCAACCATTCTGATCCGCAAATAACTCAAACTGTGCATGGTAAGCTTCCCAAGATACTCTACCATCACTTTCTTGAGGTTTCTCCTTAACTGGATCCCCATTATAGCCATGCACTTCGCTGGTTTGGGGCCTAGAAACTGGGGCATCATAATTATGACCAAGACTTGAACCTCCAACATTCTGATTATTCAACCCTGCAATGCCATTTTCACATGCCCAAGATCCGCCAAGATTCACCATACACTGTCCACTCCTTTCATGGCCCCCTGTACACTAACCTGAGGGTCAGCAGTGCAATATTTCTCTACAGCCTCAATTTTCTCACTAATTGTCCGCACATGGTCAACTACATGATTCAACTGGTTATCTACATGCTGTCTGCACTCCATCATTATTCCCTCACTAATCTTCAGCTGGTTGTCCCCATACTGTTTGCACTCCGTCACTATTTCCTCATTAACTGTCTTCAACTGGTCATCTACATGCTGTTTGCACTCCGCCACTATTCCCTCACTAATCTTCAGCTGGTTGTCCACATGCTGTCTGCACTCTGTCGCTATTCCCTCGCTAATTTTTTGCTGGATTTCCACATGCTGTTTGCACTCCGTCACTGTTATTGCTTACCTCATACTTCTGCTGCTTTAGCTTGGCATCTACTTCCTCCTTAAGCTGTTGCTGTTCTTCCTTCATTTCCCCCATGAAAGCATCTAGCTGTCCTTGCATCCTCGGTTGTAATTCCCTCTGTTGCTCCTCTGATGCCTCTCGAAGTTGCTCATATCGTTCTTTTTGTTCTTCACGTTGTGCCTCTAGTGGTTCCCTATTTGCCCAAAATAGTTCTTTGATTTCGTTCCTGAACTCTTTCTGTTCTTTGATTTGTGCCTGTAATAGCTCCACGATTCTCACCAGGGAAATTTCCTCCTCCTTCCCAGCTTGAGACCTTGTTTTCACACCTTCCGCTTCCACGTCGAAGGTTAGCCTCACTGCAGCCCTGAAATAATAATCCCACTCCTGACATCAGTGTTACGTCCCAGTCCCCACACTGCCACAGGCTCCAACAGCAGTAGTACATTACAGGAAGGACGTTGCCCAGTGAGTTGTTCTTCTTATGGTCAGCCTTTAGGTGTGCAGTACACAAGATCAGCCGAGGCGAAAATAAACACTGGGTCCTTAAAGTTCACTGTCTTTATTTTCCATTCCACTTAATTCTTTCCAACTTCACTGTTCCCACAAGCGTTGGAGCTATACGCACTTTACTAACTGTTATTACACTTAATGTTTAACAACACTTCACAGTTAGTACACTTAATGCTTGCTAACACTTCACTTATTACACAAGTACTGAGAATAATCTTCACTGACAGTAATTACACTTAATACACTTCACTGTCTTCTCAAGTTCCAGTGATATACAAACTTCAATAACCCGTCACTGTTTGCCACTGTTTTCACAAGAACCAAAACCGACTGCACTTCACACAAACTGACCTAACACCCGGAGTAGAAACTTCAAACTGACTGACTAACTAAGCTCTTCCCCATCCTTATATTAGCTTGCATTGTTCTAGAAACGTCCACTTCTCCAACATTCTAGGACATACTGTCTTGCATCAGCCCCTAGCAACAACAGTTACCAACTACGAGACATCAGAACATGTTAAGAGTTGTCTCACATTACATAACACTCTAAATCATTTACCATACGAACTTGATTTACATAATTTAACAAGCAATCACTTAAATAAAACAATTTTAAGAAAAGGCACATTAAATTAATGCATAACTTACGAAATAACTACGCTCACAAACAGCAGGCTAACTGGCAACTCTGACAACTTGTACCGAAACTTACGGTACCAGAAACGTCTCGAAGGTACGAGACTACCTAACTGGCAAATCCCCCTTCATAACAATATAATTTTGAGAAAGATGATATGGAACATGTATGCCCACACACATTACCAGATATACAAATATGAGAAAAAAGAAGTACAGGAAGAGTTAAGTAAATTAGACAAAGGAAAAGCATATAATCCTGACGAAATTTCAGGTCAGGTGCTACATGAATATGCAGAGGAGTTAAGCTGCTGCTACATGAATGTGCAGAAGAGTTAAGCTGATCTTTAGGCTATATCCAATATTCAAAGAATCCTTAACTCAAGGTAAACTACAGGATATTTGGAAGAAAGCAAACATTGTTCCCCTATTCAAGAAAGGGAATAGACAGAATCCACTCAACTACTGACCAGTATCACTGACCAGTGTTGTAAGATACTAGAAAAGCTGATAAGAAAAGTTTGGGTAAACCATCTAGAAGAACATAGTATGATAACAGAAAGGCAGTTCGGTATTAGGAAGGGAAAATCATGTGTTACTAATCTATTAAGCTACTATGATAGAGTTACAGAAACATTACAGTAAAGAGAAGGATAGGTGAACAGTATCTACTTAGATTTCAAGAAAGCATTAGACAGAGCACAGCACCAAAGACTTTTATGGAAAATGTACCATTAAGGAGGAATCTAAGACAACCTGTTCTGTTGGATAGAGGATTTTCTCAGGAAAAGGGAAATGAGAATAGTACAAGGGGGAAATTACTCATCATGGAGGGGAGTGACTAACGGAGTTCCACATGGCTCAGTGTTGGCACAAGTTACTGTATGTTTTTTGTGTACGTAAATGACATAGTAACATTGGAAATGGAAGCTATCTAAATATGTTTGCTGATGATGCAAAAATACTATCTATTTATCTATCTATTGCCAGACGCCTCAATCCCGTTTGGGATGGCCACAAACAAATCGCCTCCACGTCGCCCTGTCCCCCGCCATTTCACTGCCCTGCTCCCAACTCACACACCCCTCTCTCATATACCTCTCCACCTCATCCATCCATCTCATCCTCGGCCTCCCCCTCCCTCTTCCCCCCTCCACCTCACTCACATACACTCTCTTCGTCAGTCTCTCACCCTCCATCCTCTCCACATGGCCAAACCACCTCAGTGTGTTCCTCATAACGCTTCCTATCACATCCACATCAACACCACAACGCTCCTTTATATCCTCATTTGTCAGCCTGTCTCTCCATGTGACTCCACAGGCTCCGCTTAAAATAACTCATTTCCACTGCTCTCACTCTTGACTTGTGTCCTTCCAACAATGTCCAAGCTTCACTTCCATACGTTAGAGTTGGTATCACAATACTGTCATGTAGTAACTTTTTCACTTCCATGCTCACTTCCCTGTTTCTTATCACTGCTTTCAAAGAACCAGCAACCTTTCTTCCCTGCTGTACCCTTTCAAGCACTTCACCCTCCAAACCTCCATCCGTACTCATCACACTACCCAAGTACTTAAACATACTTACATTTTCCAGTTCCTCACCATCCAACCTCGCTGTACATTCACTCCCTTCACCTCTCTCAAAGACCATCACTTTACTCTTCCCTACATTCACCTTTAGATTCCGTTTCTTACACACTCTCCCAAACTCATCCACCAAGCCTTGCAGCTCCCCTTCGTCTTCACTCAACAACACAGTATCATCTGCAAACAACAGTACAGGGAGTTTCCAAACACTATCCTCTCTCACCAGGGCCACTCCAACATCCACTACCCTACCGTGTACCTCTTTTATTACCCCATCCATGTACAGATTGAACAGCCGTGGAGACATGACACATCCCTGTTTCAACCCAACCTTCAAAGACAAAAATTCACTTAGTTCACCATCCACACGCACTGCAGCCTTAGCACCATCATACATACTCTTCACAGCATTCAACAACTTTCCATCTACTCCATATATTTTTAATACTTTCCACAATCCTTGTCTATCCACCCAGTCATATGCTATCTCCAAATCCATGAGTGTCGCATACAACTTCTTTCCCTTCTCTAGAAACTTTTCCACTAAAGATCTAAGAATGAATATCTGATCTACACAACCTCTTCCCTTCCTAAAGCCTCCCTGTTCTTCTCCAACTAATTCCTCTGTTCTTTCTCTAACTCTGTCAATAAGTATCCTACCATACACTTTTCCTATTATACTAAGACGACAAATGCCCCTATGATTAACACACACTTCTTTTTCCCCTTTTCCTTTGTACAAGGGAATAATTATACCTGACTTCCAATCCTCCGGGACTCTACCTTCCTCCCAGGCCAATCTGCACATCTTCCACATCCAGTCTACTACTATCTCTCCCCCATGCTTCAGCATTTCACCACACACTCCATCAATTCCTGGGGCTTTCCCCAATTTACCTTTCTTCATTGCTTCCACAACTTCTATCCTACTGATTTCTTCCTGTCTTCTCACCTCCCTCCTTCTCCCAGCCATTCCCCAGCCACTTATACTTGCATTACTTCCATCCTGTATGTTCAACAATTCCTTAAAGTGTTCTCTCCATCTGCTCACTTTTTCTCCCTTCTCCACTAGTAATCTACCATTTTTATCTTTCATTCCCCTGCTAACCTCACTTCCACCCTGTCTTACTCTCTTCACCTCTTTCTAGAACATTTTCTTACAGTCCCTCCACTTTACACTCAAATTCCTCCCAAATTCCTCATCCACTCTCTTCTTACTCTCTCTTACTAATCTTTTCACCTCTTTCTTTCTTTCTACATATAACTCTCTCTTCCACCTTGCAACTTCTTCCACGCCCCTATTTCTCATCCATTCATTGTATGCTTTCTTCTTTTGTGCCACAGCCTGTCTCACCTCTTCAGTACACCATGCTGTTCCTTGCACACCCCTCCGTCTTCTCTTCCTCCCACACACCACATCACATGCTGCACATATTTATTCTGAAAATATCATGCACACACCTTCCACGTCCCCCATCTGCTCCAATTCATATTTGCCCAATCGTTCCTCCACTTCTTTCTTATACTCTGCCTTTTTCTCATCCTTTTGTAACCTTTCTACTCTCCTTGCAACTACTTCTTCCTCTCGTCTTTCCCTTCTATTCCTCCATCTTACTTGGATCCTAATTCTGGCCACCACCAAGTAGTGATCAGAAAGTCCACTCCCCCAACCTCTATAAGCATAACTAACACAGATTCTTGCAGAGAGCTACAAGAAGAATTAAAAAAAAAAAAAAAAAACTTCATGAATGGAGCAATAAATGGCAAATGGAACTTAATGTGGAATAGTGTCATGTAATTAAGTTTGCTAAAATGGAAAAAAGACCAGATTGGGATTATAAGTTAGGAAGTTCAATCCTACACATGTCAGAAAGGGAGAAGGACCTAGGAGTGATTAATTACCAATAACAGACTATCTGCGGCTGACCACATCAGTGGGAAGGTACGTAACATGCGTACACTGCTTGCTAATATGAAAATAGCATTCACATGCGTAAATGAAGACATGCTGAGAAAGAAAATAACATCATTCACCAGACCAACCCAGGAGTATGCATCAGTAGTCTGGAATCCTCATCTCAAAAACACATAAATAACACTCAGAAAGTACAAAGGCCCGCTACAAGATTGGTACGTAGCTTAAGGGATCTGAGTTACGAAGAAATACTAGAACAACTGAATCTGCCAACACTACAGGGGAGAAGGAAAAAAGGAGGCATGATTATGATATATAAATGCATCTTAGGGAAAGAGAAAATAGACAAAAATGGGTATATATCGTAAAGGGAGGCATCAGCAGGGGGACACTGCAAGAAACTTCATTAAAAAAACAGGCAATAAAGACGTAAGGAAATTCAGCCTCCCAAATAGGGCAATTGGTCAGTGGAATGCACTACCGAATGAAATGGTATGTGCCAAAACTATTCGTAAAATTAAGGATATGGTAAAAAGGATTTAACACGTGGGACACCAAGTGTTTGACTCATTCTGGTAAAGATATATATATATATATATATATATATATATATATATATATATATATATATATATATATATATATATATATATATATATATATATATATATATATATATATACACACACACACCCATATCTATCTATCTGTCTATATACATATCTATATCTATTCCTATCTATCTATCTATATATATATATATATATATATATATATATATATATATATATATAGATATATATATAGATTAATATATATATATATAGATAGATAGATAGATAGATAGATATAGATATATATATATAGATAAATATATATAGATATATATAGATATATATATAGATATAAATATAGATATATGTAGATAGATAGATAGATAGATAGATATAGATATATATAAATAAATATATATAGATATATTATATATATATATATATATATATTATATATATATATATATATATATATATCTATATATATATATATATATATATATATATATAAGTACCCTCGCGTCCAGCACGGTAATATTGTCATGCATGGGTCACGTGTTGGACCAAAAACGTGTTGGACTAACAATTGAGCTTATGGGGGAAAATGAATATGTCAGCAACCCTCGGAAAAGTCACCCTAAATACCTACCATATACCTATACAGATATTGGTACTATTGTAATTACAATAAATGGTACTGTGCTATGAATGATAACTAACCTTTTAGGATAGTGTTGGTGGGCTTGCTGGGAATGCAAGGTGGTATCCAAGGCTGTAGTTAGTCCCACTGGGTCCCCGGAGGATGGCTGCTGGTGTCACTAGCGGGTAATGGCTGTTGCTCCTCCTCAACCTCCCTCATAAATCCTTCGAAATCAAACCTCCCTCATAAATCCTTCGAAATCACACTCAGAATCACTATCTTCGTCCACAGCCATGGAAGGTCCTGCTTCTACCTGTTCTAGCACTGTAATGCTCGGGAAAGTGCATTCTTCTCACACTGTTGCCAGATCCCCGTCTCGTGACTGTGGAAAGTGATCGCTGTCGCTGACTCGGTAGAGAATAAGGAGAAGCAACTTTGTTTATAAACTGGTACGCACTCCGATGAGAAGGGTTTCAAAACGATTGATATTCTAAAATATTAATATGTATTCAGTGTCAGGCTAAATGTTCAATGCTGTAATACGATACATTCTCTGTCGAGTCGCCTGGGTTTTGGTCACACCGTTTTGCCCGTCGTATCTCGGCAGGAATCCATCCAGATGAATTCCAAATGCCCGTGGTATCGTCGGCAATTTTACCACGTTACCGTTCCGATTTACCGTCGTATTCTCGGCAAACCTGGTATGAAGTGCCGTGTGATAGCCTTCGGCAGCCAGGATCTTGTCTTAGTTTTTTATTATGATCACGTTGGCTTCATTCATGTCGTAGGCCTTGGCAATGTCAACTTTCCTCTCCCCTTTCTTCTTCCTCTCGATGCTTTCTAGCTTGGTGGCCTGAGGGAGGTGCCGACGCTTCTTGGGGTTCTCAGAAGGCTTCCTAGGCATCGTGAGCAGGGTAAAATGCAGTAACAAGGGCAGAAAATGCAGCAAGAAAAAATCACCTTCCAATGCAATTATGCGACTGAGTGGCTCTGTGGCGGGAGAAATGTAAACAAAACATCACATGACACCAGAAGCGTTTTTAATTGGGTGGCATCACGATCACGTCACGATAGCGGGCGGGGAAGGCTACTTGATCAGAAGTTTTTCATTGGTTATCATCATCATGGGAATGTCCAGTATGGCCGTGTTGGACCGGGGGTGATCGTGCTAGAGTGAACTCCGGGGATTTGGCCCACTTCTCGGAGCTTTGTGCGTGTTATGCAAACACACTCTTGTTGCAGTAATTAAATCGTATTAAATAATACTAATTAATTGCTCACCGTGCTGGACTCGAATCGTGCTGGACTAACGCGTGCTGGACGCGAGGGTACTGTATATATATATATATATATATATATATATATATATATATATATATATATATATATATATATATAGCCCGACGCTCTAATCCCGCAAAGGGTGGCCGCAGACAAAACGCCTCCAAGTCACTCTGTCACCCACCAATTGACTACCCCCCAACTCACCCCCTCCCTCATAAACCTCTCAACTCCATCCCTCCACCTCATCCTCGGTCCACCTCTCCCTCTCCCTCCCTCCACCTCACCTACATACACCCTCTTAGTCAGTATTTCATTCTCCATTCTCTTCACATGTCCAAACCACCTCAGTGTATTTCCCCTAATCTTTTCAACCACATCCACATCTACCCCACAACGTTCCTTCACTTCTTCATTCGTCAACCTGTCCCTCCACGTCACTCCACATGCTCCTCTCAAGTAACTCATTTCCACTGCTCTCACTCTTGACTTGTTCCCCTCTTGCAAGGTCCACGCCTCGCTTCCATACGTCAGGGTAGGGATCACAATACCATCATGCAGTGACTTCTTAACTTCCATACTCACCTCCATATTTCTCATCACGGCTTTCAGTGTACCAACGACCTTCCTTCCCTGCTGTACCCTTTCACGTACTTCATCCCCCAAAGTTCCATCCTTACTCATCACACTACCCGAGTACTTGAATGCACTCACATTCTCCATATCCTCACCATCCAACCTCACTGCACACTCTGTGACTTCATTCCTCTCAAACACCATAACTTTACTTTTGTTTACATTAACTTTCAGCTTCCTCCTCCTACACACTGTCCCAAATTCATTCACCAAACCTTGCAGCTCCCATTCATCTTCACTCAACAATACTGTATCATCAGCAAACATTAACACCGGAAGCTTCGAAATCTCACCCTCATTCATTAGGGCCAGCCCCACATCCACTGCCCTACCTTGCATCTCCTTTACAACCCCATCCATATATATATTAAACAGCCATGGAGACATCACACACCCCTGTTTCAGTCCCACATTGAGATCAGAGAACTCACTCAGCTCACCATCCACTCGCATCGTAGCCCTAGCTCCTTTGTACATACTCTTCACAGCACTGAACAATTTCCCCTCCACTCCATATATTCTTAATACCTTCCATATACCTTGCCTATCTATTCTGTCATAAGCTTTCTCCAAGTCCATGAAGGCAGCATACACTTTCCTTCCCTTCTCTAGATACTTCTCCACTAAACATCTTAGAACAAATATCTGATCTACACACCCTTTTCCCCTTCCTAAATCCCCCTTGTTCTTCTCCAACTAGCTCCTCTGTCATATGCCTAACCCTATCAATGACTATTCTACCATATATTTTACCAGTCACACTAAGAAGGCAAATACCCCTATGGTTACCACATACTTCTCTCTCCCCTTTTCCTTTGTACAGAGGAACAATTATACCTGATTTCCAGTCCTCTGGAACCCTTCCCTCTTCCCAAGCCAATCTACACAACTTCCATATCCACTCCACAACAATCTCACTGGTATATACCGGTATATATTAAACTTATATCACATTTTTGTGCAGCAGAAACCAAACATTATACTCGTATATCTGGGATCAGTTACAACATTCTGATTACCTCTGCCAACGAAGTTGGAGGAGGTTATGTATTCACCTATGTTTGTTTGTTTGCCTGTCCACACGATGTCTTCAAAAATTCTCAATGAATTTCAATGAAGTTTTGTGGAAGAGTGGGCCATGGGTCAAGGAACAATTGATTAAATTTGGGGATCCTATGTACTGCACACTAGATCTCCACGGATCCGGATCCGGGTCCATTTTAATGGCATTGGCATTTGCGGAGGTATGCCCTCTCTGAGTGCTTTCTAGTTATGTACGGTATACAATGAAAGTCCAACTTTGTTGTTGTGCTTTGTTATGCTATCACCATACTTCAATCTTGTAACCCCTTCACTCTGATTATGTAATTTATCTTTTATATTGGCTGCCTAATAGATAACGTGATACAACTTGGAAAAGACTTCTAGTACTGAACAGGTTATTTTAGGCTATTGCTATCCTCCACAGCCAGAAATCTCACTCTTGAGGCAAGCAAAAATGAGTTATAAAAATATTATTATGATGGTGACCTTGGTAAATATTAAGTCAATAGGAAGTTTTTCAGTTATGGTTCTCTTTTTTCTGAAATCAGGTGGAAAGAGAGATGGTGGGACAATCAGGAATTTACCGTCAGCAGATTGACCGTAGCAGAAAATAAGTTTGTAAAAATCTGCTGAGTGTTTTTATTCCTCAGAATGTCTGGTTTTTGCATGAATACATAACTGATGAGCTTCGCTGATCATCACCCAGCGTTGAGAATGGTTTCCAGGGCTACAGGAAACCATTAGGCTTGTCACTCAATGTAGCCACCTAAGAAGCAGGCAACACTACGAGTATAACAAATAAGACGTATATGATTATTTGCACCAACTGCCACATTCCCTGACAGTGAAATGGTTAAACTTGCAGTATGGTTATATTCTGCCTATGTTCCGGCCTAAAATATGAATTACTATCGTAATTCAAGATTAAAGAATAATTATATCATAATTTTAGCGATGAGTAAACTTAGCATAATAAGTACTCGTAATGTAAGTAAAGTGAATGTGGTGAGCAAAAAACATATCTTCATGTTCTGGTTTGGGATACAGTGATTTATGAGATACTGTACTCTTACTTCAAAGCTGAAATAATGCAAGTTTAATTATTACTGTTAACAACGTATGAGTAATACAGTGTGAGGAATGGTACTGGTTTGCATAGAAAATAACACTGAAACTTGTTCCTAAATCATTTATCCACCCACAAAACCTGGAAAGCAGCTTTGTCTTTATTTATACACCAGAAATTCTTTAGAAACAAGTTATTCAGTGCTTGTATTTGCACACACACACACACACACACACACACACACACACACACACACACACACACACACACACACACACCATTATTATTATTATTATTATTTTGATATATTATTTTGATTTAGGGACGAGACATGTTTGTTACCATAAAACCATGGCCACTCACCCTGTCTGTGCCCTTTCTGGGCACTCCGTCCTTTCATCATGATGGGTTTTCAATATTAATGTTATCTTTCCTCCACTTTGTTACACATTTCTGCAATTGCAGCCACGTGCCTCAAGGTGAAGTACCGGAATCATTACTGAGTATTTGTTAGGGCTGCCATATTTGCCGAGTATATCTTATCATTTGCTTTTTCTGTGTGCATTAACAATACCGTGATCCGAATACGCATGTACCGTAAGGGAACTGTGACACATAGACCTCAGTTAAAAGCACTGCATTTCTCCATATATGGTGGAATTTTCTTTTGCAGTAATGATGCATTTGTCTAATCATATCACATCCAGTGTTCACAAATACAAACCAGTATGAAATAGCTCATTGTACCCCAATAATTAATCATGTTTTGATCACTGTAATTTTTTATGATAGCCTACAACTGTACTCAAGAAACTGAACGGAACAGTTTCCTTCATGTATGTGATATTATCCATGATGTAATACTAAAGTGATCCAGTGTTTTCATCCCTTCACACTGGGATCGTCATTTATACTTCATTCTTGTTACTGCCAAACGATTTTACCCACCTTAAAGGAGACTTGTTAGAACTGGAAGGGTTGGGTATTGCATTCACTGATCATTTCATCATGAGAGGTCCTTCCCTATATGAATAAAATTCTTTGACAGTAGACAGGATTCAGTTATGAAGGTGATATTGCAGGGAAAGTGTTAAAGAGTGATTTAGATTTAAGCCTTTGATTAAAGCTCACAAACTAAAGTTAGTTTGCTTTCAACTGACGGAAATGAGCTGCTTCCCAAAGCTGAATACTGAGTCCTGGTTGCATGAAATTTGATGAGCCTTTGTTATGCGGAAGGAATGAGTCTCCTTGTTTACTCGTTTATTCACTAACTTTTCGGAGAGTTTCATCCTTTTGCATCCCATTTCCCGTGGTTCTGTGGTGGAATAAGAAAGTACTGTACTACCCTCTGAATACTATCCACACCGTTTTTTCGAGAATGGCAATATATTCTTGCGTTAATTTCTTGTTTCAGCTCAGCATCCATGATGAAGGTATGGCAGTTCTACGCCTGGTTAAAGTAGACTGAGTATAATCAAATCAACCCTCCAATCTGCTTACCCTTGACCATCAAGTGATCTGAAAGAGATCATGAATCTTTCCCAGTTAAGAAGAAACGCGCTACAGAAGTCCAGCTGAGCAGACGAAGTAGAGGAGCACCTGGCAGATATTAGCCAACTCAGGACGATTAGCTACGTATATTTGTATATATTCTTCCTACCATCGGATGTCAACGAGCTAAGAAGAAACCTGTGCTCGTGAAAGGGTTACGGTTGGCATCAACCACCAATATAAAGTTTTCTATATTTTATTTCTGTGCTACCTGACGATTTTATGGAGTTGAGGAGAGAATTAGGGGCGTGGAAGAAGTTGAGAGGCGGAAGAGAGAGTTATATGTAGAAAGAAAGAGAGAGGTGAAAAGATTAGTAAGAGAGAGTAAGAAGAGAGTGGATGAGGAATTTGGAAGGAACTTGAGTGTAAAGTGGAGGGACTGTAAGAAAATGTTCTGGATAGAGGTGAAAAGAGTAAGACAGGGTGGAAGTGAAGTTAGCAGGGGAGTGAAAGATAAAAATGGTAGATTACTCGTGGAGAAGGGAGAAAAAGTGAGCAGATGGAGAGAACACTTTAAGGAATTGTTGAACGTAGAGGATGGAAGTAATGCGAGCATACGTGGCTGGGGAATGACTGGGAGAAGGAAGGAGGTGAGAAGACAGGAAGAAATCAGTAGGATAGAAGTTGTGGAAGCAATGAAGAAAGTTAAATCGGGGAATGCCCCAGGAATTAATGGAGTGTGTGGTGAAATGCTGAAGCATGGGAGAGAGATAGTAGTAGAATGGATGTGGAAGATGTGCAGATTGGCCTGGGAGGAAGGTAGAATCCCAGAGGATTGGAAGTCAGGTATAATTATTCCCTTGTACAAAGGAAAAGGGGAAAAAGAAGTGTGTGGTAATCACAGGGGCATTTGTCTCCTTAGTATTATAGGAAAAGTGTATGGTAGGATACTTATTGACAGAGTTAGAGAAAGAACAGAGAAATTAGTTGGAGAAGAACAGGGAGGCTTTAGGAAGGGAAGAGGTGGTGTAGATCAGATATTCATTCTTAGATCTTTAGTGGAAAAGTTTCTAGAGAAGGGAAAGAAGTTGTATGCGGCTTTCATGGATTTGGAGAAAGCATATGACAGGGTGGATAGACAAGGATTGTGGAAAGTGTTAAGAATGTATGGAGTAGATGGGAAGTTGTTGAATGCTGTGAAGAGTATGTACGATGGTGCGAAGGCTGCAGTGCGTGTGGATGGTGAACTAAGTGAATTTTTCTCTTTGAAAGTTAGTTTGAAACAGGGATGTGTCATGTCTCCATGGTTGTTCAATCTGTACATGGATGGGGTAATAAAAGAGGTACAAGGTAGGGTAGTGGATGTTGGAGTGGCCCTGGTGAGAGAGGATAGTGTTTGGAAACTCCGTGTACTGTTGTTTGCAGATGATACTGTGTTGTTTAGTGAAGACGAAGGGGAGCTGCAAGGCTTGGTGGATGAGTTTGAGAGAGTGTGTAAGAAACGAAATCTAAAGGTGAATGTGGGGAAGAGTAAAGTGATGGTCTTTGAGAGAGGTGAACTCAGTGAATGTACAGCGAGGTTGGATGGTGAGGAATTGGAAAATGTGAGTACGTTTAAGTACTTGGGTAGTGTGATGAGTAAGGATGGAGGTTTGGAGGGTGAAGTGCTTGAAAGGGTACAGCAGGGAAGAAAGGTTGCTGGTTCTTTGAAAGCAGTGATAAGAAACAGGGAAGTGAGCATGGAAGTGAAAAAGTTACTACATGACAGTATTGTGATACCAACTCTAACGTACGGAAGTGAAGCTTGGACGTTGTTGGAAGGACACAAGTCAAGAGTGAGAGCAGTGGAAATGAGTTATTTAAGAGGAGCATGTGGAGTCACATGGAGAGACAGGCTGACGAATGAGGATATAAAGGAGCGTTGTGGTGTTGATGTGGATGTGATAGGAAGCGTTATGAGGAACACACTGAGATGTTTTGGCCATGTGGAGAGGATGGAGGGTGAGAGACTGACGAAGAGAGTGTATGTGAGTGAGGTGGAGGGGGGAAGAGAGAGGGGGAGGCCGAGGATGAGATGAAGGGATGAGGTGGAGAGGTATATGGGAGAGGGGGGTGTGAGTTGGGAGCAGGGCAGTGAAATGGCGGGGGAAAGGGCGACTTGGAGGCGATTTGTTTGTGGCCAACCCCAAACGGGATTGAGGCGTCTGGCAATAGATAGATAGATAGATAGGAGAGACCTTCGGTAATGAAGGTGAAAAGTAGGTCAATACTAGTACCTCATATACTCCTATACTTTATTCTTGCTTCTGCCAGATAATTTATTCACTTCAGAAGCAAATAAATCTCGTCATTAACTACTTCACTCAGATGATGCCTTATTAATTATATTCTTGCTACCTTTAGGCGATTCTGATCACCTTAAAGAAGAGTTTTCAAACAGGAGTTAAATACAGTCTTTGCTGAAATAAGTAATGTGATAAGTCTTTCCGAAACTGAATTAATCGCCTGAACCTGACAAGATTATGAAATACAAGATTACTCGATACGTGCGAAAATTCCAAGATTTAAAGGACATAATTATAGTTGGTAAATTCTATGGACGTGCATCAGGAGCTAGTTTCTGAATTCCCTAATATCTACATAAGTGAAACACCCGCCTAGGGAAAAAAAAAAAAAAAAAAAAAGTGATGGTTAACGGTGTCGCTATTAATGATGATCGCATATCTATAAATGCGCCATCACGGTGAAGGTATTAGTAATGACGTAATTCAGTGAGTGAGGGCGTATGACCGGTGCCTGGTGCTGTCTCGACTGACGGGATCAAAGTGACATTCATTCTTTGCTGGCTTTGGCTGCCTCATTATTTTGATGTGTCGCGTTACAAAGGCGGTCTCGCTTATGTTATCACTAATACGAGGTGGTGGTGTTAGAGTTCCTAGTCTCTCATTATATCTGTTGCCTATCACGTGATGTAACACATTCAGTGCTGGATATATCAGATACCTAATGCTGGCGTTATGTGAGATGTAAGTTGGTTTTCTGGTTGTGTAGGGTCTCAGGACCAAAATTCAGAAAGATTTTCTTCGTCATCAGTATCTTTGTCATCATTACTATCATTATTAGTATCAATCTATATAATTGTATTTTCCATTATCAGAGGATCGGTAGACAATCTATATACAAGTGATGTCGACACGCCCTTAGTCTTAGAGGGGGGGGGGGATAACGTAGCTCACGGATGGAAGGGTTTTAATCCTTTCCTATGCCACTAGTCCATAGCTTTGAGCTTTTCTGTACACAAACCCACCCCAAGTGGCTAAAACATAAAGCGGAAGCACCACACACACACACACACACACACACACAGTGAAACGCTGATTTTTCATCGTCCCTCTTAAAACGGCCTAACTCTAGGATGGCATAATCGGTTACCTGGTTATCTCATAAAGGGGTTTTCTTATCTAGCTGGTATTAACCTTGACAGACATGGCACAAAAAGGATTACAGACAGTTTTGAGACCATTTAGACCAAACTTGGTGGAGGGGTTAACGGAAAGGAGAGGATCAGTTGATTCAGTTTTGTGATCAATCAGTCAGAGGTAAAGATCACAGGGAAAGGTCAAATACTCAGTCTTTTAACTTCATGTTTTGAATCAATCAGGACCAACCTGGGGGAAGGGTTTCAGGTCAGCAGTGGTTGAAGTGTTTAAACACCTTTTTAAGAACAACATAACAAAATTTACAGGATTAGGTCAACCTAAACGATTTTGTTCCGATTTTGACCAAAACTGGTAGAAGAATTTATTTGGCAATTAAAGATGAAGTAATTTGATTTCAAGAACAATTGGTCGAAAATCATGCCACAGGACAAAGCGAAATGTGCTGCCTCTGATCGGTTGTAGGGTGTTGCGCTCTCTGAGTGCTCCTTTATTAGATTATAATTAATATTATTATTATTATTATTATTATTATTATTATTATTATTATTATTGTTGTTGTTGTTGTTGTTATAATTATTATTATTATTAGTAGTAGTAGTAGCAGTAATAGTAGTAGTAGTAGTAGTAGTAGTAGTATTACCACGTCAACGAACAAACAGTGGATATTATGTTTTCTTCAGTGCATGTCTGTCTGTGTGAACAATACAACTCACTTTTTTCGACCAAGTTTAGTGAAAATATTGAGGGACAGCCAGTGGGTTGTCCACCGGTTTTGAGGATAATAGGTCAGGGGTCAAGGTCAAGGCTAGGTCGAAGTTAAGTCAGTTTAATCAGTTTTATCCGATTTCGACCAAACTTTGTGGAAGGGTTGAGAACAAGGCAACATTAAAGAGTTCCAGTTTTGAGAATAATCAGTCAAAGGTCAGGGTCAAAGGACAAGGTCAAATTTAAATTCGTGTTTCTGTGAGTGAACAATATAACTAAAATAGACCTTATGTGGTATGGACGAAACTTGCTGTAGTGGTTGAGGATCAGCCAAACGATGGACCAAATTTATTTTAGAAAAGATCAATGTTCAAGGTCACATGACACGGTGAAATTTAAATAGTTTTTATCCGATTATACTAACCACTGAGGAAGGGTTCAGAGAAAAGCAAGGATAGAGGAATGCGAATTTGAAAACACTTACCCTACTCAAAGATCAGGGTCACTAGTAAAAGTCACGTCAGTATCACAGGGAAGGTCAGCTCAAATTATTTTGATTTTTTTGCCAAAGTTGGTGGATGGGCAAAGAGTTTGGTAGGAATTATGTAATTCGATTTTTAGAATAGTAGATCGAAGGTCAAGATCATTGGACATTCATTATATTCATCCCATAGACCGATTTATAGGGGAGTGTGTTCCACTCCCTGAGTGCTCCTTATAATTATTATTACACCAGCACACCAATGTGTGAGGGAGTTACGTGTTCGGTCCAGATGGTCTATCATTCTGTCATGTACCAAGATTATGGCATAACTATTGGACGTAGTGGCACGAAAATGAGTAAAATGTTTAAGAACCACCGGTTGAACAGGAGATTAACTTTAGGCCCTAAAAGGCCGAATGTCCAGGACAAGGTCAATTCAACCACCTTTGATCCGATTTTGACCAAACTTGGTGGAAACGTTAAGGTATAGGTAAGAATGAAGTGATTCAGTTTTTAGAACAATTTGAAGTAAATGTCACGGTGCAAAATCAAATGTTCAATCATTCAACTCAAACACTTCTGACTCTGTATCGAACATACTTGATGAAAAGGCTTAAGCATAGAAGAGGATGAATTCTACGAGTATTTTCAGAATAGCAGATGAAAAGTCAAAGTCACAGAATAAAAGGTCAATTTAAACGTTTTTTTTTTTTTTTAAATCTCATCTGAGCCTAACGCGGTGGGTGGGCTGAGAATCAGGTAGCGATAAGGTATTTCGATTCTGACGGCAATCAACCGAAGGTTACTGACACAGGACGGGGTCTAATGTTTGGTGTAAAGGCCTTTCCACACACCGGAAGGGACCTGTCATGTCCTATCACGCTGCTCATCAGATCCCCAGCATGGTAACGAAGCAAACTATATAAACGGTACATCAGAAGCAGGAAAGATCTTTATCAAATTTACATGACTGTTTCCTTTCTTTCTATTTATTACTATTCTCCAAAACCACAGACGCCCACAAATCTGATGGATGGCCCCTAAAAACAATTATGCGGAAAGGGTGTTGCACTCACTGGCTGCTTTGTCTTGTTCTTATTTTTGTTTATTTATTATTGACTTTTTTTTTTCAGAAATCAGGGAAACAAATGAAATAAGAGGATTCTGTAAGATGCCATTACATAAGAAGGCATGGGGAAGAAGTGGAGGCCATTACGGTAGAGCATTATGTACAATTGGCTTCACTTCTAAGTACTACACCGACTTGTGGCGTCTTGGTAGATGTGGCACCACTGTGTGTGTTTACATAGCCGCATTAAAATGCGAATGAGTTGGAGGAACCTCGGCACAGTGGTCAGGTACTGACAACTGCATTGCTATGATCTGTGTAGTGCTCATATAACATAAAAGATGTAATGTAATTGAACATGTGCCTGTAATTCGGGCTTAATTTAATGTGATGGTGCTGGGACCAATCAGGGAGTTGGATGCTTCGTTGTGGATGTTCAGGGGTGCTGTTGGTCCGAAGCAGGCTTTGCTTTACTGAATGAGACGGAATGAGACGCGGGCCAAAATAAGACTTGCCTAGCGCAACATATAATGGAGGATGAACATATTCATCCTATCTATCTATCAATTTATATATATATATATATATATATATATATATATATATATATATATATATATAGCTATCTATCTATCTGTCTATCTATCTATCTATCTCTATCTATCTATCTATCTATATATATATATATATATATATATATATATATATATATATATATATATATATATATATATATATATATATATATATATATATATATATATATATATATATATATGAATGTATATTGTATATATGTCACTATAAATATATGGAAATTATGATGCAGGAACAATGCCCGGAATGCAGTTTAGGTAAGACAAGGAAGTGAAGTCGCTAATGAAACTCTTCCACATTGGGAAAAAGTATAACGGTGTTCTTAAGAGAGAGAAAAGAAGATTGTGATAATGTGGGATAACTTTTACTTGGTCGTGGTGTAGTGGATTGCTACCTGGCTCTCATCTGAGAGTTCCGGGTCGATTCCCGCTATAGTGGTAATGTATTGGAGGATCTTACCAGAACATTGCCGTATCGGCCTAGTCCTTCTGGGCTAGCGTCGTCAAATTCATTTCTGAAAAACTTCCGCCACACAAAGCCTGTCTCCCAGTATTCTTCCATCTCTTCGTTCTCCTTTTCTCTGTTGCGCCCTCCACCGGTGATTATTATATCCATTTCACCAGTCCTACTATCCATGAATTCCACATGATCAGACCACTTCCTCATTCCTTGTTCAGCTCTTACAGTATCTACCAGACTACGCTTCCCTCCATATATCTCACTTTCATCTCTAACCCGTTACACCGTCATACTGCGTTATTGTGCTCAGACAGTTCGGTTCCAGGAAGCCATTTATACTATGTATGCTGTCATGAATCTAGTAAAAATCAGGCTATAAAACTATAATCAGGTATTTGTAGACGTTCAAATTCATTGCAATGTTCAAGTAAGAGACTTGGATAGAATATTACATTATAGCACCAGGCAACTGAAACCAATGGCATTGCCGTGTGTAGTGGTAAGCGACATCAGAAATGGTTGACAGATCGATAACCGTGAGATTATCATTATCCATCCATCCATCATCCAATCCTTCATTGTCCCATGAGGAGCGCAGGAGCCCGGGGCTAGGCAGTTGATCCCGACATTTAATATGAGAGTGATCAGTCTCACTCATCCCTGAGTGGCATTACAGGAGCAATCAACCCCAACCACCCCTTGATTATAAACCTTTACCGGCTCAATCCGATTGGAGCGCAATAATTACCCACTAAACCACTAGGCGCCAAAATTTGGTTATATGGTTACCACCCAGCATAGTAAATGGTTTCCTGGTTTACAGGAAACCATTTGGCTTGTCACTCAGAGTAGAGTCACCCACAGGCAGAAGAAAGAGGAAAGAATGAAGGAAAGAGAGACAGGACAGGGAGTGTAAAGTCACCTGTAGGCACAAGGACAAGGAAAGAATGAAGGAAAGACAGAAGAGTATGGAAGGAAAGAAGGATGGAGGAGAGGAAAGGGCAGACACCCGAGAGCAGCACTACATCGAGTGAGTGGATGGTGAGCGCCCCCGCCTACCACATGATTATCACTAACATTAATAAAATGGTCATGTATTTAGCCAGAGTAGCCATACCGGTTGGTTTTGCCGCCCGCTAGAGGAGAAAGAAGTTTATCATTAAAATTTAATTCCACTCCAATAAGATACCCACAGTAATCATGTTTCGCAGCCAAGGTATACGAAATAGGCCTACTTTTGTCTTCAGTATATATATATATATATATATATATATATATATATATATATATATATATATATATATATATATATATATATATACTATATATATATAGTATCAGGAGAAATTGAAAGATGAGTGGAACGCAGTGAGAGATTGGGAAAATGGCAGCATGGAGGAGGAATGGCAGTTGTTTAAGAGTGCTGTGGTGGGGCATGCAGAAGAGGTGTGTGGTGTGAGACGTGTGGGTGGTGGTGTAAGAAAAGGAAGTGAATGGTGGTGCGAGGAAGTAAGTATGGCTGTGGCTGAGAAGAGATGTGCATATGAAGTGTGGCTGCAGAGGAAGGATGAGATGTCATATGAAAGGTATAAGGAAAAGAGGAATAGAGCGAGAAGGGCTGTGCGTGATGCTAAAGTGGCAGCAGATGAGAGGTGGGGTAGGCGGCTGACAGAGAATTTTCAACAGAATAAGTAAATGTTTTGGAAGGAGGTGAAAAGGGTGCGAAAGGGAGAGTCTGGGAAGAAAGAACGAGTAAAAGCAGAGGATGGAAGGATGTTAATTGAGATCGATGCAGTTAGGAAGAGATTGGCAGAGTATTTTGAAAGATTGTTAAATGTAGAGGAGGAAAGGTGGCTGAGATTGTGGCGGATGGAAGGGTACAAGGAATAAATGTGTTGGGAGAGTTGAATGATTCTTTGATCACGAAGGAGGAAGTGGAGAAGGCAGTAAAGGAGATGAAAACAGGGAAAGCTGCAGGTATGGATGGGTGTGCTGTGGAATGCCTGAAGGGTGGTGGAGTGACTATTGTTGACTGGTTAGCAAGATTGTTGAATGTGTGCTTTGAGAAAGGTATGGTGCCAATTGACTGGGCAAGTGCTTGTGTGGTCCCGTTGTATAAAGGCAAGGGTGATAAGTATGAATGTACTAGCTTTAGGGGTATAAGTCTGTTGAGTGTTGTACGTAAGGTGTATGGTTGAGTGTAAATTATGAGAGTTAGAGAGGGTACAGAGGGAGTGATTAGTGATGAGCAGTGTGGCTTTAGGAGAGGGAGGGGATGCGTTGATCAGGTGTTTGCTGTGAGACAAGTGTGTGAAAAGTATTTAGCGAAAGGCAAGGATGTGTTTTGGGCATTTATGGATTTAGAGAAAGCGTATGATAGAAATGATAGGGAGGCTTTGTGGACTGTTTTAAGATTGTATGGACTTGATGGTAGGATAATAAAAGGGGTGAAAAGTTTAATGTAAATAGTAGAGCGTGTGTAAGAGTGGGAAATGCTGTGAGTGATTGGTTTCCCGTGAGAGTGGGGCTGCGACAGGGATGTGTGATGTCGCCTTGGTTGTTTAATATTTACATGGATGGTGTTGTAAGGGAGGTGAATGCAAGAGTTTTAAGTGGTCTGAGTCTGGTAAATGTTGATGGAGGAGAGTGGAATCTGAAGCAGCTGCTGTTTGCAGATGATACTGCACTGGTGACTGATTCAGAGGAGAGATTGAGACAGTTGGTAGAGTTTGGAAGGGTGTGTGAAAGGAGGAAATTGAAAGTAAATGAGAAGAAGAGTTAAGTGATGAAGTGTACGAGGTTGATAGATGGTAGGGGGATGAATATAGTTTTGAATGGTGAGTTGCTTGAGGAGGTAGATTGTTTTAAATATTTAGGGTCACATGTTGCTGTGGATGGAAGAATAGATGCAGAAGTGAAGTTTAGAATAAATGAAGTAGGAAAGGTGCTGGGAGGAATGAAAAAAGTGTTTAAATGTCGTTCGCTTAGAATGGATGTAAAGAGAAGGCTGTATGAGGGTGTTGTGGTACCGACTGCATTATATGGGGCTGAAACATGGAATATGGGTGTAGCAGAGAGGAAAAGTTTGAATGTAATGGAGATGAGATGTCTGAGGAGTATGTGTGGAGTGACGCGTATGGATCGAGTGCGAAATGATGAAGTGCGAAGGAGAACTGGAGTTGTTCGGGAGATGGCTGGTAGAGTTGATCAGAGGGTGTTGCAATGGTTTGGGCATATGGAGAGAATGGATAATGAGCGATTGGTGAAAAAGATAACTAGATCTGATGTGAGAGGTGTAAGGCTGAGAGGAAGACCACGAATAGGATGGATGGACAGTGTGAAGAGCGCGCTGGATGCGAGAGGGATGTCTGTTGAGCAAGGAAGAGTGGCTGTGCGTGACAGAAATAAATGGAGAGAAATTGTGAATGAATAAGTGATGACGCAGCCCTGAGGGGATATTCTCCCGCATTTGGTCTGATCAGCTAGTCAGGTCAGGTGCGGGTAAGGGGATGGGTCTGTTATGATGTGGCAGGGGTAAACCAGTTCTGCTGTCGGGCCCTGCTGTGGATGTCACTGATTGCATTGCGCAGTTGACCCTTGTGCGGTGTGGTGCGGTGAGGATCTGTCCGTTCTCCCCTTTGGAGCTAAGATGCGAATGAATGTGTTTGAATGGATGAGTAAATGGAGAGTGAGTCGTCCTATCTCGGCTACCTCCCTTTCCTTGGGGGAAGCAGCCTAGGTATATATATATATATATATATATATATATATATATATATATATATATATATATATATATATATATATAAAAGCGTAGGCACCGAAGGCCATGTAGCACTGCATGAGCCCTAACTCCCGACCTTAGGGCAGGGAGTCTGCGCTCTACTGACAGAGCTACTAGACTCACTTAAACAGCATTACCTGAATCTCTCAACATACAGTACTAGGAGCATTTGGTAATCTGCAACAATCTAATATCTCTATCTATCTATATACCTAGGCTGCTTCCCCCAAGGAAAGGGAGGTAGCCGAGACAGGACGACTCACTCTCCATTTACTCATCCATTCAAACACATTCATTCGCATCTTACCCCCAAAGGGGAGAACGGACAGATCCTCACCGCACCACACCGCACAAGGGTCAACTGGGCAATGCAATCAGTGACATCCGCAGCAGGGCCCGACAGCAGAACTGGTTTACCCCTGCCACATCATAACAGACCCATCCCCTTACCCGCACCTGACCTGACTAGCTGCTCAGACCAAATGCGGGAGAATATCCCCTCAGGGCTGCGTCATCACTTATTCATTCACAATTTCTCTCCATTTATTTCTGTCACGCACAGCCACTCTTCCTTGCTCAACAGACATCCCTCTCGCATCCAGCGCTCTCTTCACACTGTCCATCCATCCTATTCGTGGTCTTCCTCTCAGCCTTACACCTCTCACATCAGATCTAGTTATCTTTTTCACCAATCGCTCATTATCCATTCTCTCCATATGCCCAAACCATTGCAACACCCTCTGCTCAACTCTACCAGCCATCTCCCGAACAACTCCAGTTCTCCTTCGCACTTCATCATTTCGGACCCGATCCATACGCGTCACTCCACACATACTCCTCAGACATCTCATCTCCATTACATTCAAACTTTTCCTCTCTGCTACACCCATATTCCATGTTTCAGACCCATATAATGCAGTCGGTACCACAACACCCTCATACAGCCTTCTCTTTACATCCATTCTAAGCGAACGACATTTAAACACTTTTTTCATTCCTCCCAGCACCTTTCCTACTTCATTTATTCTAAACTTCACTTCTGCATCTATTCTTCCATCCACAGCAACATGTGACCCTAGATATTTAAAACAATCTACCTCCTCAAGCAACTCACCATTGAAAACTATATTCATCCCCCTACCATCTATCAACCTCGTACACTTCATCACTTTACTCTTATTCTCATTTACTTTCAATTTCCTCCTTTCACACACCCTTCCAAACTCCTCTACCAACTGTCTCAATCTTTCCTCTGAATCAGTCACCAGTGCAGTATCATCTGCAAACAGCAGCTGCTTCAGATTCCACTCTCCTCCATCAACATTTACCAGACTCAGACCACCTAAAACTCTTGCATTCACCTCCCTTACAACACCATCCATGTAAATATTAAACAACCAAGGCGACATCACACATCCCTGTCGCAGCCCCACTCTCACGGGAAACCAATCACTCACAGCATTTTCCACTCTTACACACGCTCTACTATTTACATAAAAACTTTTCACCCCTTTTAGTATCCTACCATCAAGTCCATACAATCTTAAAACAGTCCACAAAGCCTCCCTATCAATTCTATCATACGCTTTCTCTAAATCCATAAATGCCCAAAACACATCCTTGCCTTTCGCTAAATACTTTTCACACACTTGTCTCACAGCAAACACCTGATCAACGCATCCCCTCCCTCTCCTAAAGCCACACTGCTCATCACTAATCACTCCCTCTGTACCCTCTCTAACTCTCATAATTAACACTCTACCATACACCTTACCTACCACACACAACAGACTTATACCCCTAAAGCTAGTACATTCATACTTATCACCCTTGCCTTTATACAACGGGACCACACAAGCACTTGCCCAGTCAATTGGCACCATACCTTTCTCAAAGCACACATTCAACAATCTTACTAACCAGTCAACAATAATCACTCCACCACCCTTCAGGCATTCCACAGCACACCCATCCATACCTGCAGCTTTCCCTGTTTTCATCTCCTTTACTGCCTTCTCCACTTCCTCCTTCGTGATCAAAGAATCATTCAACTCTCCCAACACATTTATTCCTTGCACCCTTCCATCCGCCACAATCTCAGCCACCCTTTCCTCCTCTACATTTAACAATCTTTCAAAATACTCTGCCCATCTCTTCCTTACTGCATCCATCTCAATTAACATCCTTCCATCCTCTGCTTTTACTCGTTCTTCCTTCCCAGACTCTCCCTGTCGCACCCTTTTCACCTCCTTCCAAAACATTTTCTTATTCTGCTGAAAATTCTCTGTCAGCCGCCTACCCCACCTCTCATCTGCTGCCACTTTAGCATCACGCACAGCCCTTCTCGCTCTATTCCTCTTCTCCTTATACCTTTCATATGACATCTCATCCTTCCTCTGCAGCCACACTTCATATGCACGTCTCTTCTCAGCCACAGCCATACTTACTTCCTCGCACCACCATTCACTTCCTTTTCTTACACCACCACCCACACGTCTCACACCACACACCTCTTCTGCATGCCCCACCACAGCACTCTTAAACAACTGCCATTCCTCCTCCACGCTGCCATTTTCCCGATCTTTCACTGCATTCCACTCATCTTTCAATTTCTCCTGATACTCTATCATTTTCTCTCTTTTATCCAACTCACTCACTTTCAAAACCTCCCTGCCACACCTAACCCTCCTAGCTCTCATCCATCTCTTACCTACTCTTAACTTTCCCTCCACCAGGTAGTGGTCAGACATACCTCCACCCTCCCCTCTCAGAACTCTCACATCCAACAATCTTCCTATTACATTCCTAGACACAACCACATAGTCCATCAAGGCTCTATCAACAACCCTTCCACCCTCCTGTCTCACCCATGTATACTTATAAATATCTTTCTTCTCAAACAGCGTATTCCCAATCACCATCTCTCGCTCAACACACATCGCTATCATTCGTTCCCCATTTTCATTTTTTCCAGGCACACCATGCATACCAACCACGCCTTCAACTGCTACATTTCCCACTCTAGCATTCAGATCTCCCATCATTACCATATTCACATTCGCTTCAAAACTCTGCAGACACTCATCAACATCATTCCAGAAAGACTCCCTCTCTTGTTCATCCCTTTCACTACCAGGCCCATATGCACTCACAAACACCCACAACTCACGTTCAAATTTCGCTTTCACCCACATCAGTCTCGATGACACCTCCTTCCATTCAATCACGCATTGCTGAACTTCCGGACTCACTAACAAGGCCACACCTTCTCTTGCCCTTCCTCTATCAACACCTGACAATCTTCCATTCACACTTCCAAACATAGATTCCCCCTTCCCTTTCATCTTCGTTTCACTCAAAGCTAACACATCCAACTTTCTTCTCACAAACATTCTCCCTGCAGATCATAGACAGTTTACTGATGTTTAGTAATGGGACCATCCTCCCTCCTGTACAGTAACATCACGGAGTCTATCAGGCATGCTGGAAACGATATTTCTCACAATGTGCGGCTTTCCCCGCAGAGATTCCCATTTTCGCCGTATATGTTCCATCAACTGCCCTGCTGCCCTCTCTCTTGCTCCCATGTGTTGACCATATTCACCCAGATATTTTCAGTTGGGTTGCAGTCACAACTCTTGGAAGGCCAGTCCAAGAGATGAACATTTTTCTGTGTAGCAAACCACTCCTGGACTGCACGTGCCATGTGAAATGGGCAACGATCATGGACGAATATGATGGAACCTGGTGGGAAGGGATGTCGCTCCTGCAGGGAAGGTAGGAAAAATTCTTTAAGAATTTCCAAGTACTTCTGGGCTGTGAACCGTCCCTCTACTCTCGTAATACTCCATGGATAGATATCCAGCCCCATACATTGCACACTTGATGTCCACTTCTGGTCCTGTAGGTATTTGCTAGATTATAGCTAAAACAGAATATTACGTTATAGGAGTTAGTTTTGGGTCTGGCTTCCTCCTTTAGTTAAAAGTTACCCTATTTTGTTTGGAAGATGCTTTATTGTATATATATATATATATAATGTATATATATATATATATATATATATATATATATATATATATATATATATATATATATATATATATATATAAAAATAGTTATAGGAGGAATAACAGTTGTCTAGTGAATAGGTGGAAGCAGTATTTCTTATATTTTCTTGCATAATTTCACCTTACAGACTATGGGTGGTATATGCTATACTACATTTTAAAGATTTATTTATCCTTCCCATATGTGCTGGGTAACCGATTCATTGGTCAACAAAACTATCGTTTCTGTTAAGTAATTGATAAGTATTTTAATATAAAGTGATTTTTGAGTTGACAAACCATTCGCATTGTTGCTAGATGTGATTATGACAGCCTATTTCACAGTAAATCACCGAGTTCGTAGGCCTAATCCGAAGTGCTTTATGATATTTTGGTGTATGTATTACAGTAATACAGCCGTTTTTTTCCAGCTGGCGCAAATTTTGGCGGTCGACATACCCACCACCCTTCCTGGAAAAGAAATACAGATTCACTTGATCCTTCCGCATACCCATCCCAAACATTGTCACCCTCTCGTGAAGATTGCGTAAATATAGGATCAATCTAAAATAAAAAATTATGAAGGTTAAATGAAAAGAAAACTGTGAAATTATAAGTGTTTAAACCCAGCTAGGGATCTCTCTTCATTCGTCTACAGGCACCTGTATAACCATACCGACTCCTTACCTATCCACAGCAAAGTTATCATTTTATTGTAATTTTGGATGCATTGCATGAAGATTCAGCCTTTCTTACGTTAGATGACCTACTTTTAATACCAAAAAAAAGAATATATAACCATTGAATGTGACTCTTGAGAAGTTGCTTTTGTGGGCAATTATGGATACGGGAGTGTGAAGTTTTTTATAACTCCCCAGCAGGGTATGTCAATTGCCGAGATTTACTCTCTCTCTCTCTCTCTCTCTCTCTCTCAAGCTATATGAAACACTGGTTGCGGCAGTGCTTTTAGGTCAAATATCAATATATTAAACATCTTACCAGGTATTATTTCTCCACACATGAGCCCTACCATGATCGGACTATCGGAGAGTTTTGTCAGAGAAAACCCATGACCAGGCCTTTGGTTCTCATATAGGTGGGCAAATTCCAGCCTGGCAGCATGATGCACTTCTGTGAGGCTCTCCTTTTTCGCTGGAACCTTATGATGTATTCCCGCCTCATGTAATCGCCGACGGACTGTAGAGAGAGATAGTCCTATTTCTATTCCAAGTCTCTCCTGGAGTGCCACTGCAAATTTTATCAGTGGGGATTCCTGTGTCGCACGTAGTAACGCTTCGTCCTGCTGGCGCGTCGTCACTCGTGAGCATGGTCGTTTTGCTGTGGAATGCAGTTATTTACGCTGTCAGACGATAGAAAGTATGTCAGTCTCTCTGTAAACATTTTCCTACTTCCTTGAATGAGTAGTTAGGGCAGATTAGTATTACAATAAGTGGGGTTATTTGTGGGAAAAGGGTTCGTTTTGAGAGATATGAGAGCCTTTGGGGGTGTATAGGAGATTCAGTAATAGCAATGTTGTGGCCCTCAAGGAAATGTTACATATGCAAACCCTCATTAAC
>NC_137005.1:16156359-16176359 GCF_032717465.1 Coenobita brevimanus
GTAAGAGTGAATGGAGATTTGAGTGATGAGGTTTCGGTGAATGTTGGTGTGCATCAAGGGTCAGTTTTGAGTCCCATGTTGTTTATCATGGTACTTGAAGCCCTCTCACGTGACTTTAGAAACGGTCTCCCATGGGAGATGCTGTATTGTGATGGTTTGGTGTTGACTGCAGAGAACGAAAGGGAGGCGGAAGAAAGGTTTAGGAAGTGGAGAGATGGTATGGGCACAAGGGTTTAATGGTAAATGCAGATAAAACAAAAGTGATGATATCTAGAGTTGGTGGCGGTACTGTCAAAGACGAAGGAGAGTGGCCATGTGCAGTTTGCCACAAGGGCGTGGGAAGTAATTCCATTTTGTGCGGTGTTTGTGATAAATGGGTGCACAAGAGATGCAACGGTATTAGGGACATACTGCTAGATAATGCTGATTTTATGTGTGCGGCGTGTCGGGGAGAGCAAGTGGAGAGTGTCAGGTGTGAAAGGATTGAACTTGCTGGTGAATCTCTTGAGTGTGTGTAAGAGTTTTGTTATTTGGGAGACATGTGTGCTGGAGGTGGGGCTGGAGCTAGCTCTGTGGCTAGGGTGAGAAGAGGTTGGAAGAAGTTCAGGGAGCTCTTGCCTCTCCTGACATTGAGAGGACTCTCCCCACGTGCTAAGGGGTCTTTGTATGCAACATGTGTTAGGAGTGTAATGCTGTATGGTAGTGAGACCTGGGCAGTAAAGGAGGAGGATATTCGCCGGCTCAGACATACAGAAATGACAATGATTAGGTGGATGTGTAGTGCACTCCTGCGTGCAAGGTCTGTGGGGGCTGGGTTTACGATGGAAGAGTTGAGAGGTAGGATGGGACTGGAGTGTATTAGTGCTGTGATGAGAGATGGTTTGGACATGTGGAGAGGATGAAGATGGGGGATGATAATTGGGTGAGGAAGGTGAGAAGTGTTAATATTGGGGGTGGGGTTATGAGGGGCAGACTGAGAAAGACATTGGTCAAGGTCATCAAGTGTGACCTCAGGGTTAAGGGACTGAACAGGGAGGCTGCAATGGATCGTGCAGCATGGACAGCCGCCATTAGGTGACCAAGGCCGAAGCATGCAAGCATGTTGGAGCCTTTAGAAACGAAACGAAACGTATGAGAACATACTCTGATTAGTCAGATCTCCAGATTCTTGCCATCTTCGTATCCACTTTGCCACAGTCCTAGTTGATATGCCTGATTCGTTGGCGGCGGCTTGGATACTTAATCCACTCTCTCGAAGACCTATGATCTGTCCTCATAGTGCAACCTCGCTGTTTCTTCTGTCCATGAGAAACACCCTCTTTGACTGGCATTGCATGACTTATGATGTTCAAACAAAAGTTCGGTTTGCCCATGGTTGGCTGCCTACTACGCCAAATAATTAATATGGTTGGTTACTGCCCATTTAGTTCTTAGGAATCGCTGGGTTTCGTATACGTCGCTCTTGGCGGTTCAGATTACGAGTATACCATGCCCGTGATAACAGCTGTTATTTATCACGGTGGTCTGCCTGAGCTATTTGGGTGTGATATTAGGTATTATTCTGTTACACCATCGCATTTCATCATTGCTAATTTTCCTTTAAATTTTACTGTTTTCTTTTTTCCCACTGTAGAACAGTTTCATTAATCACTTTACATCCATGTCATACCTAAACTGCATTCTGGTCATTGTTCTTGCATTATTCTATCGATGCTATATATATATATATATATATATATATATATATATATATATATATATATATATATATATATATATATGTATAAATTCATTCATCATCTAATCCAGTGTAACCCATGAGAAGCGTAGGAGCTGGGGCCTAGGCAAGCTGGTCCTGACATTTAAGATGAGGGTGACCGGCCTCACTCATCCCTGAGTCGCATTGCGTGAGGAATAAACCCCAACCATCCCTTGAATATTAACCTACAGTCTCAATCGGATTGGAGCACCTTAATTACCCACTAAACTACCAGGTGTCATAATTTGGTTATATGGTTACCACCTAGCGTAGTAAACGGTTTCCTGGTGTAGTGCAGGAAACCATTTGGCTCGTCAGTGCAGAGTCACACATAGGCAGAAAGAAGAGGAAATAATGAAGGAAAGAAAGGCAGAAGAGAGAGGAAAAAGGACGGAAGAGAGGAGAGGGCAGGCACCCAAGAGCAGCACTACACCAAGTGAGTGGATGGTGAGCGCCCCCGCCTACCATCAGTATATATATTCAGTATATATATATATATATATATATATATATATATATATATATATATATATATATATATGATGAACATGTTCATCCTCCATTATACGTTGTGTTAGACAAGTCTTATTTTGGCCCGCGTCTCATTCAGTAAAGCAAGGCTGCTTCGGACCAACAGCACCCCTGAACATCCACAACGAAGCATCCGACTCCCTGATTGGTCCCAGCACCATCACATTAAATTAAGCTCGAATTACAGGCACAAATTCAATTACATTATATCGTTTATATTATATAAGCACTACACAGATCATAGCAATGCAGTTGTCAGTACCTGACCACTGTGCCGGGGTTCCTCCAACTTATTCGCGTCTTAATGCGACGATGTAAACAAACACAGTGGTGCCACATCTACCAAGATGCCACAAGTCGGTGTAGTACTTAAAAGTGAAGCCGACTACATTCAGAAGGAGAGATGCTATGATTACCAGTATAATGTAGAACCTGGAGGCCGGACAGTGGGCGCATCAGTAAAGATGTTGGCTACTGTTGGAACATTTGCATTTGACACACACAATCTCCCTACGTCTATTTTTCACTATGGGCAAGCTCTGACTTTATTCATTATTTCGACCTTGTTTGACCTTCACTGTCAAATCTAATTATATCCACCCCATCATTTTGGTGGGCGAGGAGCATTTTTTGTTTTATACCTTGTCCTCGAATTTTGACTCCATGGAGAAAATCAAATTTTAAAGTAGCCTTTTTATGGCCTTTGTTAACCCCGAAGGACGAAGTAACAGAACCATTGATAAGATTGGTTGGACATTAGGGAGGGTATGTGAAGTGATTTTTTTTTTTTTTTTTGTTTTTTTACAAGAATGCCTCCTTCTATGGTTTTATCGCATGCTCTCCAATTTACTGCTGGCTTTTTTCCACCACTACCTAGCGTAAACTTAGAGCGGCCTCCACTGAAATATCTATTACTTCACCATTCATGGCGTATACTGTAAGTGCTTAGCATTATCCTGGTTTCTTTTTCTTTCCACTATGTTGTCGTAGCTTCTTTGTTTCATATATATATATATATATATATATATATATATACATATGGTATAAATAGAATCCAAAATAGTTAATGAAAAATACAAATGTAGGAGAACTGTCATCAGAGTACCCTGTGAAACAAGTCATACATCTGTTCTACAAAGGTTGATATCTAAAATAGGATGCTCTTAATCAGTGTTAATGTGCTTTTTATGGTTGTAAGGGGTGAAATACAATGTCCTTAGACGAAGTGTTACCTGCACTGTCACACCGGGGAAGGAGGTGGCTCAATCGGTAGAGAGGTGGCCTGCAGTCCTGCCGGACCCAGGTTCAAATCCCCGTTGGGGCAGGGAACAGTTTAAGGATTTGAGTTTCATAAAAACAGATTTTACCAATCTACCAGACAGACCCGCCGACATGTCGTAAAAATACCCCCACAAACACCAATACACCAGTCCTGCATGAGACAGCCCAAGCATACCGGTATATTCAGTATGGACAGTGGGTGTTACCGCCGAAGTGGTGACATGTAGATGTGTAGGCTGTGGTATGTAGGAGGACTACTGGGCCTTGGGAGCAGGCTGTGAAAGCCTATCCCCAGAGTTGGATACATAATAAAAAAAAAAAGTTATGGATTTCGTTGGTGTAAAATATGATGAATCCGTGCATGTATGGGTCTGTTGTGAGGGTAGTCCCTCGAGACTCCTTCCTGCTTTAAGCAGAAGGGGATAATAAAACTTGTTTGGTACACAAAGACTCCATTTATTGTTACGGCAGGTAGGATATATTCGTATGTACAGACACCACGCAGGGAGCCAGCTAAGACAAGGAACTCCTGAGACACCATAGAAAATGTACATTTTATGACACACTTATATTATGATATCTTAGCCTAGGTGTAATAAATAATGTTGGGAAAAAGAGTCACCACTGTACAGTCTCATGGTTTATTGGAAAAATCGTAGCCACCCTATACTGTCCATCAATCCATAATTCGACTTGTCAGATCCAAGGACATAAGACCGTCTCATTTACTGCCTAAATTATTTCCATTCTGTTTCTTGTCAGGGATTATACTGTATATCCGTGGATTTTCTAGCCTCCTCATACCATCCCTGAATCCACAGTTACAGACTCCACATACAAATCATTGATTGACCCATGGACTTCATAACTGTTTCAGCTCATCCCCTGATAAATTTCAGCTCCATTGATCCGAGGGCTTTGATACCACCTCATTCCATCTTTAGAGTCAGTTTGACTTCCCACAAGTGATTTATAAGATCCGTGGACTTCCCTGGTTCTATATACCGTCCACAGATTCAGTTCGGCGCATTACAGAACCGTAGTCGACGAGGAACTGAAGTCACATATACAATCTACTGGTACAAATATGATTGACAAACTTGTTTGGAATGTATGGGTATGCTGGGATAGCAGCTATGACAATATTGGCCATGATGTTCTTCACACATACCGTACTTATACTGGTTTTGTTATTATTACTACCTAGTACAGGATTAGCATTGGCTGCTACACTAGAAGGAATTCATCATAGTTTAGCGTAGTGTACTGCAGGCTACGAAATTATATAGCAGCTTTCGTCTCAACTTTTCCGGTTCACTCTACTTACGTAACGTATAATTTTATATTCCTATTTTAATAACTCATTCATATCCGTTGTTATCGGGTATACTCTCTCTCTTTTCGTCACTGTGTCATTTTCTTGACCTTTCTCAATAACTTGTCCACGCCAGATGTATTTTTTGTTTTTACATTACCTTTTTCTGACTGAGTCATTTTCCATTTAATTCATCAATATGTGTATGCCTAGTATACTGAGTTATGTATAATAGGGAGGGAAGGAGGGATGTCAACAGCTTAGAGTGAGAAGTGAGACAATTTGCTTTGCAGTCCTGGTATGAGTGCACCACCCTTTACATTATCCGATAATTGCAATGCCGCGCCATGCGCACGCACAGTTCAAACACTCTCACTGAATTTACTCACCACTGCCACTGGTCACAAGCTATGAATGTACTGCCATGGTCAATAGTTCGTGTACACAACAACACAGTATTAAAACTTATCAAAGTTTTGCAAAACTCAATCACCTAAAATCAGTTTGGATTGAAAACAGCTTCTTTAGTTTGTTTGCACTGTCTCGACCCTATGCTAAATCATAATGAAAATTTAATAAATAAACAAGTCAACGATAATCAGATGGTTGGAATTTGCTTCACTTGTTCTGGAGCCAAGGAATGCAGTTCTTGTACACTATGTCAGTATCCTGTATCTTGATAAACACACTCAACATAATGGGTTCGAAACCTGTACTGTTCTACAGCCGATGAGTCAGAGTCAAATTCGATCAAGCTAAAATCTACAGTAGTGAGCTGGCTTGGAATATTGTTTTATTTCTAAGAGCCCATAAATGTTAAAGAATTACTGGCATGGACCGTTCATTTGCAGGTCATTATTTCCTGCACACCATCTCAGAACGAGGTGTCAGAACCCAGTGAAGTCATGCTACTTTAATCATACACTTATAAAAGTGGCTGAAATATCACCAGTAGTCTACTACTTCGTCTCAGAACCATGCTTAGCTAGTCAACAGTAAAGAGATGGCTTGGAACTCACTTCGCTTGTTTGGAACCTCAGAAGTATGAACGAATTACTGACCTGGACTTAACATTTAGGATCATTAGTTCTTGTACACCATCTCGAGTCCAGATGTCAGACCCAAATGAGATCTTCTTGAGCTTAATCAGCAATAACAACATAGGCTGGAATCCGCATCTTTAGTTCCTTTAAGCCATCTTGCAGCTGCGCCAGTATCAAAAGGGTTCTTGCCCTGGTTAGAATGTTGTTTCATTTGTTCTGAACAACAGACATGTAGGAGAATAACTGACTGCACTTGCACATTCACAAAATTACTTCACTACCTGTAGTTTTGAACCCCAAGGAGCATAAAGGAATTGCTGATAGGGACTGTGCATACAATCTCGCTTCATTATCTCAGCATCTCAGGAGTGTAAACGTAATACTCTCACTTCAATATTTCGCATTCAAAAGGATTTAAATTAATTGCTGACAAGAACCGTACTATATGCCTATATAAGGCCATATTTCAGGATTTTTGAAGTCCAGGAGTGTAATGGAACTACTAACTGCGACTTTGCATATACTGTACATGTAATCTAAGTTCACTGATTAATTTGGAATTACTCACCCGGACTGTACAACATATACGGTATAATCTTGTTTCAGTATTTTTTTTTTTATCTTAGGAGCATAAAGAAATTATTAACCGACACTGTACATTCATAATCACTTAACTGTATTTTTACATGGACAAGTTAAAAAAAGGAGGGCTTAATAAAAATGTGTGGAGTGTGAAGGATGCGGAGTGCTGCCATCACCGATGGTGTGGATTACTGGAGGTGTGGTGGAGGAGGTAGAGGGGGAGGAGGAGAAGGAACAGGAGGAAAGGCAGGAGTGGGCGGGAAGAGCTGCTGGTTCCGTGTTGCATGGCGGCCGGCCTCTCACCTGGAGGGTAAAAGTAAGTCGGTTAATTACAGGTTAGTTACAAACAGAAACTATCAGTGAGAACAGTCAGTCCCCTATAGTCCCCTGCAGGACTAGACCTTTCCACTTCGGAAGGTAACAGCCAGGAAACCTTCTTGCCACAGCTTAGGTCGTGTTGGGATGGAGTTTGGATGGAAGACGTGAGGTGCTCGTGAGATTGTTTGTGTCTTACGTTTATGTGTGTACATCAGAGGTCTACAGATTCTTTCCTCAGGACACGAGCCACCAGTCAGTTTACATGCAGGCACCTACTGGCTGCTGGGTAAACAGGGACATGGAGCACAGGAAATGTGTCAAGCAATTCCACCGGCCCAAGAAACGAGCCAAGTTTCTTCTGTTAGGGTGCGTTCACAGAGAAAGTTGGTTTACCAGTGCGGGTTACTGGCGCCGACCTGCGTCAAGAATTAAACCATACAAACAAGTGGGGGTGTTCATAGAAGAAGCGGGATCGAGCGTGTCGGAGCAGGCAGCCTGCTTCAACCCGCTTTCCGGAATCCTCAGACCATTCTTGCCTGCTCAACCCACGCGGGTAGAGGTGGGTAGAGGTGTATAGACTGGCAACGGTGCGAAATTGTGGAGATCGCGATGCGGCAGTAATATGCATTTTTTTTTTTTTTTTTTTTTTGCTTTTTTTATCAGAATCTGTCATTGTGGACTCAGGACCGGTATGGAAACAAAGATAATGAAATTTAAACATTTTGTGATGGAAAGGCTATTAGTTATAAAATTGCGGGAATAACTAATATAACTCCTTTTTAATAACTCCTTTTTAAGATCACAAAAAAGATGGTGATACTCTCCAAGCTGTTCTCTCTTGCAATGTATTTCATGTGTTGTTATTTTCTTCCTTTTGATCTTTAGGTGAATACTGTCAAGCAACATGAACTCATCAGACGACAAGCTTGACATCTTCACAGAATGCCTGGTAGATCACAGCTGACTGCAACCTTGTCCCTTTAACGTTGCACGGGTCGGAGAAGGTCCTGCTTCCTTTGTGAACACCTACCCGTGCAGGTAACCAGCGCGGTTCGACGCCGGAAACCAGCGCGCAGGCAACCTGTTTTCTCTGTGTATGCAGCCTTAGTGTTGCGTGCGTATTACCACTACAGCACTGGCACTCCATTAACTGGAATTATTTAAATGCAGTTGTATGAGACAAAACAAAAATCTAAGTGAATTTGAATCTGTAAAGAAGTATTGTTCTAAGGTGACTGGAAGGCAGCAGGAACTAGATGAGATGCTGCTGTGTACTCTCAGTCTGTTTGGTCAAGCAGACTCATCGATCGCAGGCAAGCAGCCGTCCCTGTAGGGCCATCCCGTGTAGTGAACTGATGCTCTCCTGCATTGGACAGCACTTTGTCACAGTGAGGTACGGGCAAGAGTGTGGGGGTTTGGTTCCTGGATGGATGCCCCATTTGCGTCTCTCCACTCAGTTAACAGAAGCATCATAGTAGCCTCCACATTACCCTGCTATTTAGATATATGGTTGCTACTGGCGTTTTAAATACTTTCCTGAGTTACAGGAAACCATTAGGACTGTCATTCAGTGTAGAGCAACCTGAACTGGAAAGAAGAGCAATAAAATATGACAAGCAGGATGGGAGAAAGTGGAAGAGAGGAGGACAGACCGACAAAAAGAATGATAAAGAAGATGGAAGATGTAGCCATCACTACATAAAGTAAGTGGATGATGCTTGCCATAAATAAGGATCATCACTAATAGCTGCACAACAGGAAAACACTGATTACAGTACGAAAGATAAGTTTAATAGCAATAATAATAATTATGATATTATTATTATTACTATTATTCTTATTATTATTATTATTATTATCATTATTATTATCTACCTGTCTATTGCCAGACGCCTCAATCCCGTTCGGGGTGGACACAAACAAATCGCCTCCACGTCGCCCTGTCCCCCGCCATTTCACTGCCCCGCTCCCAACTCACACCCCTCTCCCTCATATACCTCTCCACCCCGTCCCTCCATCTCATCCTCAGCCTCCCCCTCCCTCTTCCCCCCTCCACTTCACTCACATACACTCTCTTCGTCAGCCTTTCACCTTCCATCCTCTCCACATGGCCAAACCACTTCAGTGTATTCCTCCTAACGCTTCCTATCACATCCACATCCACACCACAACGCTCCTTTATATCCTCATTTGTCAGCCTGTCTCTCCATGTGACTCCACAGGCTCCTCTTAAATAACTCATTTCCACTGCTCTCACTCTTGCCTTGTGTCCTTCCAGCTACGTCCAAGCTTCACTTCCATACGTTAGAGTTGGTATCACAATACTGTCATGTAGTAACTTTTTCACTTCCATGCTCACTTCCCTGCTTCTTATCACTGCTTTCAAGGAACTAGCAACCTTTCTTCCCTGCTGTACCCTTTCAAGCACTTTACCCTCCAAACCTCCATCCTTACTCATCACACTACCCAAGTACTTAAACGTACTCACATTTTCCAATTCCTCACCATCCAACCTCGCTGTACATTCACTGATTTCACCTCTCTCAAAGACCATCACTTTACTCTTCCCTACGTTCACCTTTACATTCCGTTTCTTACACACTCTCCCAAACTCATCCACCAAGCCTTGCAGCTCTCCTTCGTCTTCACTCAACAACACAGTATCATCTGCAAACAACAGTACAGGGAGTTTCCAAACACTACCCTCTCTCACCAGGGCCACTACAACATCCACTACCCTACCTTGTACCTCTTTTATTACCCCATCCATGTACGGATTGAACAACCATGGAGACATGACACATTCTTTTTTCAACCCAAGCTTCAAAGAGAAAAATTCACTCAGTTCACCCTCCACACGCACTGCAGCCTTAGCACCATCATACATACTCTTCACAGCATTCAACAACTTCCCATCTACTCCATATATTCTTAATACTTTCCACAATCCTTGTCTATCCACCCTGTCATATGCTTTCTCCAAATCCATGAAAGCCGCATACAACTTCTTTCCCTTCTCTAGAAACTTTTCCACTAAAGATCTAAGAATGAAAATCTGATCTACACAACCTCTTCCCTTCCTAAAGCCTCCCTGTTCTTCTCCAACTAATTCCTCTGTTCTTTCTCTAACTCTGTCAATAAATATCCTACCATACACTTTTCCTATTATACTTAGAAGACAGATGCCCCTATGATTATCACACACTTCTTTTTCCCCTTTTCCTTTGTACAAGGGAATAATTATACCCGACTTCCAATCCTCCGGGACTCTACATTCCTCCCAGGCCAATCTGCACATCTTCCACATCCATTCTACTACTATCTCTCCCCCATACTTCAGCATTTCACCACGCACTACATCAATTCCTGGGCCTTTCCCCAATTTAACTTTCTTCATTGCTTCCACAACTTCTATCCTACTGATTTCTTCCTGTCTTCTCACCTCCCACCTCCTCCCAGCCATTCCCCAGCCACTTATACTCGCATTACTTCCATCCTCTATGTTCAACAATTCCTTAAAGTGTTCTCTCCATCTGCTCACTTTTTCTCCCTTCTCCACTAGTAATCTACCATTTTTATCTTTCACTCCCCTACTAACTTCACTTCCACCCTGTCTTATTCTTTTCACTTCTTTCCAGAACATTTTCTTACAGTCCCTCCACTTTACACTCAAGTTCCTTCCAAATTCCTCATCCGCTCTCTTCTTACTCTCTCTTACTAATCTTTTCACCTCTCTCTTTCTTTCTACATATAACTCTCTCTTCCGCCTCTTAACTTCTTCCACGACCCTATTTCTCATCCATTCATTGCATGCTTTCTTCTTTTGTGCCACAGCCTGTCTCACCTTTTCATTCCACCACGCTGTTCCTTGCACACCCCTCCGTCTTCTCTTCATCCCACACACCACATCACATGCTGCACAGATTTCTTTTGTGAATATCCTGCACTCACCTTCCTCGTCCCATATCTGCTCCAATTCATATTTACCCAATCGTTCCTCCACATCTCTCTTATACTCTGCCTTTTTCTCATCCTCTTGTAACTTTTCCACTCTCCTTACAAATACTTCTTCCCGTCCATCCCTTCATCTATTTCTCTATCCTAATTGGACCTTTATTCTCGCCACCACCAAGTAGTGGTTAGAAAGTTCACTCCCCCAACCTCTATAAGCTCTTGCATCCATTACACATATTCGCATCCTTTCATCCACACACACATAATCAATCATTGCCTTCGTTTCGTTCAGTTCACCACCCATCCTTCTCATCACTCGCCATGTATACCTGTGGATCATTTTGTTCCTGAAGAGGGTATTGGCTATCACCAACCCCCTCCCAGCACAACTGTCCACTAACGCACTGCCATTCTTATCTATCTCAGCAGGCACACCCCACTCATCAACTATTCCATCCACCTTCACATTCCCTGCTTTACCATTCATATCACTGATCAAAAACACTCTCTCATTCCTTCCAAACTTTTCCATGCACACTTCCACATTTGTCAAGAACTCTTCTCTCACTCTGCTTGCACGATCTTGCGTTGGTGCGTACACAGAAATCGCCCACATCTGTATTCCAACTTTCAATCTTACCCACACAATCCTTGACCCAAATGATCCATACTCTCTTATGCTCGTCTTCCATCTTTTACTCACAACTATACATACTCCTTCTTTTGCCCTCTCATTCTCACCTACTCCTGCACATATACCCCAACCATACTCCCATTCTCTCACACTCTCACCTCCCATTTCGTTTCAGTTATTCTGCATACATCAACTTTCGCACCCTCAAGCACCTGGACAATCTCTCTCTCACCTCATCATTCGTTCCCCTTACATTCCAAGTTCCAATTACCATGTCCTTTGTCCGGTCCTTGGTCGTCATCTTTTGGTCAGTCCTTGTCCGAGGCTTATTGTTTGTCTTTTTAATTAGTTGTTTTCCGGGGAGGGGCACTAACCCTCCGCCAACCCTTTAAGTCGCCTTTTACAACAAGCAGGGATACTGGGGGAGTATTCTTTAAAAAAAAAAAAAAAAAAAAACTACCCCCATGGGGGTATTATTATTATTATTATTATTATTATTATTATTATATTATTATTATTGTTTATTGTTATTATTATTATTATGTAGGTGGGTGCGCTAAGTGGTAGGTTGGGGCGCTGACTATCCACTCACTCGATGTAGTGTCGCTTTGGGTGTCTGCCCTTTCCTCTCTTCCTTCCTAAGTTGTAGGTTGGGGCGCTGACTATCCACTCACTCGATGTAATGTCGCTTTGGGTGTCTGCCCTTTCCTCTCTTCCTTCCTTCGTCTTCTGTCTTTTTCTTTATTCTTTCCTCTTCCTTCTGCCTACGGGTGAATGTTCATTCCCTCTTCTGTTTTTCTGTTACTCTTACCCCTTCCTTATGCATATAGGTGACGCTACACTGAGTGACAAGCCAAATGGTTTCCTGTACACCAGGAAAGCATTTACTACGGTGGGTGGTAACCATATAACCAAATTTTGGCGCCTGGTGGTTTAGTGGATTGAGCCTGTGCAGGTTTATATCCAAGGAGTGGTTGGGGTTTATTGCTGGTTAAATGTCAGGACCAACTTGCCTAGCCCCGGGCTCCCACTATGGTTATGGGGCTACATAGGATTGGATGATGGATGGATTATTATTATTATTATTATTATTATTATTATTATTATTATTATTATCATCATCATCATCATCATCGTCATTGTCATCATTAGCATCATCATCACGAACAGCTTAATTTAGTTTTCCATGACAATAAACTCTTGTTCAACATACTGGCCTTGAAACTGGTCAGTATCCATTCACAGTCATTGAGCTTTCCTTGTTTTTGGCTGGATCCTGCTGCCACCACCATTTACATGTACAGTACGTTACATTACAATAAATTACTCTCTCAACACCTGTGGGGTAGAGCCACTTCATTAATTGCCGTTCTTGAAATAGGATGCAACCATTGTCACTTGTATCTACACACAAACATCATTCATCCACCTCTGTTCTCACTGCCTATGCCTCACATTCTTACATATAAATTCACTATTTCGGCACATCCTAGACATCCATGACTCATCCAAAATTAAACACAGTCTTACTTTTTTCACCAGACTATCCATATCCTTCGTCTCCATGTGACTATACCATATCAACATTCACAATCTTACCTACCCTTAGATCAATACATATTCATACTCCATTTGCCTCACAAATCTCAAGGTTTCTTTTGCTAGTCTGTATCAATTTTCAGTCCCCATTCTTCAATGATATATCGAGAAAAAAAACAGAAAATGACTGGAAGATATGAAAATAAAAGAGAATATCAGTAAAGGAACAGAAGGTATAGAACTGGAGGAATACGAGTAATGTGCATAACTCTGCACTGTTAGAGTGAATGGTGGGTCATCAGTAATAATAAATGTTTAAAGCCAAGTGTTTCATTGATTTATTGATAACGGGATTCACATGATTCCCTGCTTGCCTGCCTGCCTTCCTGTCTGCATGCCTTTGCCCGTTTCCTGCCGAGCTTTCCTGCCTGTCTACCTGTTTCACATTCATTCTGCCTGACACTCCGTCCAAACTTAGTCTTATTTATTTCACTCCCTTTCACCCTTTTTGCTTCATTTTTCCTCTGTTTGCTTCCTTCCTTCCCTCTCTTCCTCCTTCTTTACTTGTCACCCACTCCCTATCTCGTATCTTCTCTGATTTACGTCACTAGCTTATTCATTCACTTTCCTTTACTCCTCACTCACTTTTTTCACTCATATTTCCTCTCACTCAGTCACGATTTTCTCATATACTGTTCATTCATCTCTCTCTCTCTCTCTCACTGTCCTGTGAACTTCGAAAGCTCCCTAACACTTTTTCCATGGCAATTTGCTTTGCCCATTGCTTCGGACACGGGCCTACTCCATTTATTATCATCATAACCAATCCCCCATTCTCTCCCTTTCACTCACGCCCACGCAAATCTCCCTTCCTCCTACCTCTCCCACACTCCCTCTTCATTACTCTACCCATTCCCTCTATACCTCATATACCTCGATGGAAAATATATTCACAGTTACTTTGCTTCAACTATTCCATTCATCCATACTTCTTTAGTGCCATACCACTTACGCCCCTCTCTTCTACCCACTCTTCATCTTTTCCCATCCCTCCTACCCACTCCTACAGTTTCCTCAGTCTCCTCCCTTCTTCATCCCTTTCTTCAGCCAACTCTCTCACCCACACGTATTATCTCACTTGTTTCATCGCATACACGCTTTCTATCCTTGCTACTCCCCCGTCTTCCACTTTTCATCCTCTCTCCTCACTCATTTCCTCTCTCTTCCACTCACTCTTGCTCTCTTTTGTACTTTCTGATTTCATCCTACCCACTCCTACTCTTCCCCATACCTTCCTCCCCATTCCCCACTCTCGCACTCCCTTGTCCCCACCTATTTACTTGACTTGTCTCTCCTATACCCTCTTTCCTTTATTCTGTCCACTCCGCCTCTCTCCCATTTCTTCTCATCCCCTCCCGAGGCTGTTTACACTCTTGTTATCATTCTTCCTACTCCCAGCTTCCTCCCACTCTCTCCCAGCCACATACCATTGAGTACATGCACCGTGACCGTCTTGTTGGTGAGTGCAGCGGGAGAACAGGTGTAGTTGCCAGCATGAGCCATAGTGACGGCCCTGATGGTAAGCGAGGCAACACTTGCTCCCCCGGACACCACCTCCACGTCTCCAGGGGTCACGCTGCCCCACCACGACTCAGGGATGCGCTGGTCGCCCTGTTGGGGTGCATTAAGTGGGGCAATTAGGGTGGTGACTGTGTTATTCGAGAAGGTTTGTTAATGTGATGAGGTGATTAGATGGTTGCTTAGTACTTGGAGGAGTCAAGGTGGTGTAATTAACGTTGTTTGTGTGGGTGTGGTAGGGCGGGTAAGTTGGATCAGATTAGATTTGGGCAGTCGTTGTTACCGTTTGTGAATGTTTTCTCTCTCTCTCTCTCTCTCTCTCTCTCAACATATAAGTAATTTTATTTGAATCCCTTTTTCCTACTTATGATAGCTAATTTTTTCGGCTTGCAGGTATTGTTCAGGTAAATCCAAATCGTTCAGTAATTTCTTCCACATAATTATGGTGTCTCAAAGGTTTTTAACAGGTTTGTCTCTGCCTTCAATATTTGAACATGCAGTCGAACCTGAAAAACTTCATTGCCTGTTCCTGTTGCTTCACTTAAGGCTTTATCATTGATCCTTCTCTTGTTTGCAAAACACCTTTACCAGCTTGTGGAGAATCTGAACAAGGATACTAACGAAATTCATACTCTTACTCGTTGTGTCAACTCAGTGGAGGAACTTGCTGCCAATAATGACTGCAAGTATTAACACTGTCCAAGGTAGTAGTTTCGTTACTCCTCTTCCTCTCACTTTCATTTTAGTTAATGATATTTTAATGCAATAAGTTCAGCCAGGTTGGAATGATGCAAGGGTGACGAGGACGATAATATAATAAGCTAAGGTAGATGCTGCCATGGCAATGGATACCGTTACTGATGGAACCACCAAACATGGTTTTATCATCATTCACCCAGGAACCAACGACGTGGGATGAACTCGGTAAGAGCATCTGCTGGAGAAGCTTAAGACGATTATCCGGCACTACTACTATGTGTAAAGAAAAGATGTATAATTTTTATTTCAAGAATGGAGAGAATGTCACCTACAGTAAGGTCTTTAATTTACACGTAAGCAACTTTATTTTCGTAACTTTCTTTGCTGAAAGGTGGTGACCTGTCTGTAACTGGAATACATTCTACGAGCAGTAAGCCTGTTTTCACTTAAGCCTTCAATTGAACTGGGCTGGTTCTGCTTGTCATCGTTATTTCCTGAAAAGCAATACTTATTCAGGAAAAAAAGCACGCATCAAAAGACATAATCACGAGAGTTAGAGTAGGCACTGTACACTATCTATCTATTGCCAAACGCCATAATCCCGTACGAGGTGGCCATTTGACTCTTGAGTTATTTGTCTTACAGGGAGGGGCACTAACCCTCCACCAACCCACTTGACACGTAGGGAGCACATATGCTTTGGTTATATGGTTACCACCCAGCGTTGTAAATGGTTTCTTGGCTTACAGGAAACCATCTGGCTTGTCACTCAATGTAGAGCCACCTGTAATGGAAAGAAAAGCAATAAGTAGTGACAGGAAAGATGGGAGAAACAGGAAGAGAGGAGGGCAGGCACAGAAAAAGAATGATAAAGGTTAAGGAAGAAGTGGGCAGCACTACATCAAGTGAGTGGATGATGGTCGCCACCACCTACCACTTCCTAAGTTTAAAAAAGACAAAGGATGCATTTGATAGCCGCACCCACCCCTGCACTACTGTAAGGGGAAAGAAATATTTATTTACAGGGAAAGCAGAGGAATGAACGCTAGAGGTGCAACCCCACATAAACCCTTGTCAAAGTTATCAGAGTTCTCACCCTGCCTAAAATGTGCCCGAAGTGAACGTCTACCAGTACCAGATTTCGTGTTTCTATGTTACAAACCATGACTTTGGCAAAGGCTATGACCAGGACCCCTGGAGGCCGCACCAACCCCCACAGGGAGTGACCTTTGGTAGTCTTGCTCTGTCTAAAACGTTGCCCCAGTAAGTATCTACAACTATGCAAAATTTCATGTTCTTAGATAAAAAAAAAAAAAAATGACTCTCCTCCCTGGAGGTGCCCCTTCCCCGCCTGGGAGGGATGGTCAATGGGGGATCCCACCCTGCCTGCAACTTGGCCAAGGTAAACGCCTACTAACACGGAAAATTACATGTTCCTGGTTAAAACTTATGGTCGTGAATAATGGCTTTGCCACGAGCCTCCCCCATCCCCCATGAGGATCGACCCTCGGTGGTTCAACCTTTCCTAAGAGATGGCTGGGGTGAACAGCTATTAAAATTAAAATTTTACGTCCTTCGGTTGAAGGCTTAGGCTGTACATAACACCTTTGGCCGAGACCCCCCCCCCCCAGGAGGGTGTTCCTCGGGGCCTTCAACATGCTTATAGCCAGGCGCAATGAAGCTCTACCATTGTATAATCATTCGTGTTCCAAAGTAAAAAGCTGATTATGCACCCGCGGAGGGTGGTCCTCAGGAACTCCACCCTGTCTTAAATTTGGCCCCGGGGGAATTCTACCATTGCGCAGAATTTCATTTTCCTAACCGTTCTCCCATAAGTCATCGACCCCATTCTTTAAGAAAGTACTGTAACACAATGGGGAAGTGAGAGAGGGAGGGAAGGACTGAGGGTGTGACACAGTTAGGGGCAAGCATTTTATGTGGCTTTCCCAGTGGGTGAGGCAATAACACATGCATCCTAAGCTCCCATATAAAAAAAAATGTGAAAACTTAAAAGCTTTACCTGCAAGTGCACATGCAATATGGAATAAACTATTTACCTGGCATGACAGTACCATGGACGAATTTCAGACAATAAGGTTTCCCAGCAGAGTATAATCTACCAGGTTTTATTAGTTTCAGCACTGGAGTAAATCACTGAGCACGAACACTCTGTTATTTCACATTAAAGTGGGGCTTCAGCCTGTTTTCTTTTTCTTTTTTTTTCAAAGCCATTACCGATAACAATGACAGTATTTGCTAAAAGCTCAAAAATTGTTCCCACAGTAAAGTGACACGCCGACTAACTGTCCACGAGTGCAGTCATTTGCCATCAAAAAAGAACATCTTTAGTAAAAGATCTGCAAGACAAGGGTAGCACCATCCCAGGCCTACTACTCAGTAAACATAAATAGGTCCCTCAGGTCACTTGGAAACGTGGACAATTTATATGTATATAGATAGATAGATATAGATAGATAGATAGACAGATAGAGATACAGATATAGATACACAGATAGATAGATAGCTATGCGAATATATATCCATTTATAGATTGACACACACATACACACACACACACACACACACACATATATATATATATATATATATATATATATATATATATATATATACACTTAACATAGCTGAGTGCAACAAACGGGCCGACACTGCGTACCGAATCACAAGTTTTTCCTGAACAGTAAGCTTTATTTCAGCCCTGAACAGGTATTTCATGAGAACGTAGAGGGCTTTCGCCATCCACAAGGCTTGAGGGAATGCACCAAGCGTTCCAGAAGATTCTGTAGTCTACATTTCTCTCAAACTGTCTATACCCTCTTAAAAGTTCACAAAACGTTGTCCGATCGCCCTGAATTTTTTACATCTTACTAAGGCAATGAATTGGATTAAGGGCATCCTTTGTGAAATTTCAGTATATGTTCATAGACCACCCTAATATAACATATATATATATATATATATATATATATATATATATATATATATATATATATATATATATATATATATACCTAGGCTGCTTCCCCCAAGGAAAGGGAGATAGCCGAGACAGGACGACACACTCCCCATTTACTCATCCATTCAAACACATTCATTCGCATCTTAACCCCACAGGGGAGAAGGAACAGATCCTCACCGCATCACACCGCACAAGGGTCAACTGCGCAGTGCAATCAGTGACATCCGCAGCAGGGCCCGACAGCAGAGCTGGTTTACCCCTGCCACATCATAATAGACCCATCCCCTTACCCGCATCTGACCTGACTAGCTGATTAGACCAAATGCGGGAGAATATCCCCTCAGGGCTGTGTCATCATTTATTCATTCACAATTTCTCTCCATTTATTTCTGTCAAGCGCAGCCACTCTTCCATGCTCAACAGACATCCCTCTCGCATCCAACGCTCTCTTCACACTGTTCATCCATCCAATTCGTGGTCTCCCTCTCAGCCTTACACCTCTCACATCAGATCTAGTTACCTTTTTCACCAATCACTCATTATCCATTCTCTCCATACGCCCAAACCATCGCAACACCCTCTGCTCAACTCTACCAGCCATCTCCCGAACAACTCCAGCTCTCCTTCGCACTTCATCATTTCGCACTCGATCCATACACGTCACTCCACACATACTCCTCAGACACCACATCTTCATTACATTCAAACTTTTCCTCTCTGCTACACCCATATTCCATGTTTCAGCCCCATATAACGCAGTCGGTACCACAACACCCTCATACAGCCTTCTCTTTACATCCATTCTAAGTGAACGACATCTAAACACTTTTTTCATTCCTCCCAGCACCTTACCTATTTCATTCATTCTAAACTTCACTTCTGGATCTATTCTTCCATCCACAGCAACATGTGACCCTAAATATTTAAAACACTCTACCTCCTCAAGCAACTCACCATTCAAAACTATATTCATCCCCCTACCATCTACCATCCTCGTACACTTCATCACTTTACTCTTATTTTCATTTACTTTCAATTTCCTCCTTTCACACACCCTTCCAAACTCCTCTACCAACTGTCTCAATCTCTCCTCTGAATCAGCAACCAGTGCAGTATCATCTGCAAACAGCAGCTGCTTCAGAATCCACTCTCCACCATCAACATTCACCAGACTCAGACCTCCACCTAAAACTCTTGCATTCACCTCCCTTACAACACCATCCATATAAATATTAAACAACCCAGGCGACATCACACATCCCTGTCGCAGCCCCATTCTCATGGGAAACCAATCACTCACAGCATTACCCACTCTTACACACGCTCTACTATTTATATAAAAACTTTTCACCCCTTTTATTAACCTACCATCAAGTCCATACAGTCTTAAAACAGTCCACAAAGCCTCCCTATCAATTCTATCGTACACTTTCTCTAAATCCATGAATGCCCAAAACACATCCTTGCCTTTCGCTAAACACTTTTCACACAATTGTCTCACAGCAAACACCTGATCCATGCATCCCCTCTCTCTCCTAAAGCCACACTGCTCATCACCAATCACTCCCTCTGTACCCTCTCTAACTCTCATAATTAACACTCTACCATACACCTTACCTACAACACTCAACAGACTTATACCCCTAAAGCTAGTGCATTCATATTTATCACCCTTGCCTTTACACAATGGGACCACACAAGCACTTGCCCAGTCAACTGGCACCATACCTTTCACAAAGCACACATTCAACAATCTTACTAACTAGTCAACAATAGTCACTCCACCA
>NC_137005.1:16181359-16281359 GCF_032717465.1 Coenobita brevimanus
GGAATCCATACTCCCCCCAAAAAAAACACTGTGAAAGCAATGAAAATTACGAGGGCGTATGACCATCCCACTTCCGATCGTTCGCCGCTAGTGTTGTCTATTATTCATAAAAACACTCACAGTTTATATTTCTTTTACTATATAACACTTATATATATCTACAGTCTTTATCCATAAGTTTCCTTCAGTAACAGTAGTTTATTGTCACTGTAGGGATTCCATTTCTTTCAGTAAAATACGTAGCATTCACTTTCTCGTCCTGTATACTAGCATTGAGAGTGAATGTCACTTTCACCTTCACTCTCATAACTCATAGTATTCATATATGCTAGAGTGAAACTTTCACTTTCATTACTCCTAGGGTATATACTCGTATTCTTATAATACCACTCATTTACATTTCTATTTACGTTCTCTACTTTGCATTATTTACATTTCTATTTTATTTACACTGTGTTATGCACTGTCACTTGAAGTAACTTATAAAACTATTTTCCACTGTTCACTTATATTTACATTCATTGCTTTCTTGCTGTTTACACATTATTTACACCATTTACAATTCCACTTGCACTGTTTACTCAATAAAAAGATCATAGTCACTCTCTATCAATTGTCAGCCCTTTACCTCTTTCCACACGAGGTTTAGTAGGGGGTAAAGGTCATAGGGCCCTTTGCATGGGGCTATAAAGCGGCGGAAGTTAGCAGGAGCAAATCAGACATATTCCCACTTTCAAAGACGACAGTGAACTGATAGTGGTGGCCTCCTGCCGCCTGGCTAGGGCAGGTGCAATACTACCAACTTCAGCCCTACGAGACCTGCTAATATATAGCAATGAAATGACTGCCAGGAAACCAAGACAATACATAATAAATTAGGTAATTCCAGGTGAATGTAAATATCACTTAGGCTTCTCCCTTTCCTCCTTATATGTATATTTATTACGAAAAGTAGATTATACGGCATATTTCAAGGGGAAATAAACAGCGAAAATTAGCGAACGATTGCACGTGAGGTGTTGCCAGGTGATAATTAGCCAATTCCAGGTGTATGGCACTATCACTTACCGGTACCTTATTTCTTTTTTGTATATATTATTTGGTATAAGAATAGGGCATAGGGCTTATTTCAATGGATGAAATCAGTGGAAAATTCCAGGGAAGATTTACTTAGCGTAGAATACAGTGTGGTGGCCTGCAATAATTAGGTAGTTCCAGGTGAATGTAAATATCACTTAGGCTTCTCCTTTCCTTTATTATATATATTTTTAGTACGAAAATAGATTATACGGCATATTTCAAAGGGAAATAAATAGCGAAAATTAGCGAACGACAGCACGTGAGGTGTTGTCAGGTGATAATTAGCCAATTCTAGGTGTATGGCACTCTCACTTACCTTATTTCTTTCTTGTATATATTATTTGGTATAAGAATAGGGCATAGGGCTTATTTCAATGGATGAAATCAGTGAAAAATTCGAGGGAAGATTTACTTAGCGTAGCACGGCCGGGCAAGCGAGAGGATAGGGTAATGAAGGGGAGGTAGGGAGGGGAGTCAAGAACGGGGAGAAATGGCTAAATTGTCAACAATGGATGGGAGTACAGATGAGATTAGGAGTATTGACTAGTGTTGGACATTGGCAGTACTGATAGATGATACAAGCCACCACTTCAAAGTCCGGGCGAATTCAAAATAACACAGTATCACAAAAGTGTCGCCCCGCGGTATGATCCCTTGCTCCCAAGCATCACGAAAGTGACGCCCCGCGGTTAAGGGGTTAAACAATACTTTGTTGACTTCCCATGGAAAGTTTATTGTTTTCATGGGACAGGATCATTTGTGTGTGTTCAGCTCATTACTGTGGTTACTCTCACAGACATGAAGTAATAGAGTTCCTTATTCTTACCCTCCTACAAATGCCAAGGCATTTTGCTAATTTAACAATGTTCATTCCCTAGCTTTCAACAAAGCAGGTACCTTTCCAGGAGTACTGACAACAACTGATTGCTTAATCACATGCATTATATGTATCTGGTCACAAAAATGATAAATCAGAGTTCTGTTTTGCCAAACAGACATCCTTTCTCAGTGCAATGATTCTTCTAACTCATACTCCTCCCACTTCTGTCATACTGCTGATAAACCTCTCCGACAATTTTCCTTCTTTCCTTCCCCTCCTGTTTTCAACTTTGTTTCTGCTGCTGTTTTCTCCTCTGGGGAAGCTAAACTCTTTAATCAGGATTGCATCAACATCTACTTTGAACAATTTAGGTACTGTTCCCTCATCTTATATTTCCAATGACTTTCAAATGCATGTACATGAAATTCTTTAGCGGTACAGTTTGACCCCTCTGGCCTTTGTTTTAAAGCTCACAGTCATGATGGGATATCACTTGTTTTTCTCAAGAACCTCCTAAGCAAGCTGTTACACTTTCATCTGTCAGTTTGCATCCTTCCTTCTAGCTGGAAGCTTGCTCTCTTTCAGCCCATCTTAAAGACAGATGAATGTTCACAATCCTCTAACCACTTCATAACTCTTTTAATCCCCTCCATATCCAAAGTCTTGTGTTTAACCTCAGTAGAAAGATCTTGAAGCACCTTTCTGCTCAACCATTTTTTGACTGCTAATATGGGTTCCTCGAGGGACACTCCACTGGCAACCATCTTATACTCCTATCAGATTCTTGGTCATATTCCTCTTAAGATTTTGATGAAACCCGTACCATGGCACTTGACACCACAAATGGTTTCGACTGAGTCTAGTACAGATCTTACTTCTGAAGTGCCTCTTACTGTTTCTACACCTATATTTGTGCCGTAATCTTGACTGTCTTTTTGGTTCGCTGGATGGCTGCTGTGTTACACAGCCACTGTTATCCTTTTATTCTGTTAGTGCAGGTGTACCTCAAATCTTTTCTTTCACCAACTCAGTTATGTGCATATGGGCATGTGGTGTCACAGAATATCTAGTTCCCTAGTGTTGCACAGAGATCTGCACAATCATTTGCCCAAGTAGGAAGAAACTACAATATAGTCATTGGGAATTATTTGATTTAACAGCCGTGGCTCAGTGGGTTTTAGCACTCCGCTCTGACCGAAGGGTCCGAGGATTGAATCCACCCAAGGGTCATTGGTAGACATCTGGAAGGGCATCCAGTCATAAAATGCTACACACTCCAATCCAAAGTCCTCTACCCAGGGGCAACGCCTTTGCCCTTCGGGGATATCTGGGATAAAAAAAAAAAAAAAAAAAAAAAAAAAGAGGAATTGATTGAAAGCAGTTTGCATCTATGTAAAAAAAAAAAAAAAAAAAATTAACAAAAGGGAGAGATTTTGCAGTCTATTTAGGTATGCTCGTGCAGCAAAACTAGCACTGATATCACAATCAGGGGTGGGGTAGGACGACAGATTTTTTCTAGAGATAGCCAATCAGGCTGCAACACGAGAAGGGAGAAGGAATTTCTTGTTCAAAATCTTTGAAGATGGGTTCTGTGTAGCCCCAAACATTAGAGAAAACAAAGAATTCAGGTACTATTCTGTGACTCCTCCATCCATTACTGCAACTTCTCACAACAACTCATCTACTTACCTGTACTCTCAGCCCTTCATATGTGCAGCTGGTCTGTTGTGCAGTGTCTTCTTAATCTTTTTCCCTCCGACTATGACCTCCGGTAATTTTTAACGCAATGTGCCCAGGCATCTTACCTTTGCCTCTATTTTGTTCTTTTTGTGTGTGTGTGTGTGTGTGAAAGGATAACTTTTTGCAGGTTTTCACCTTTTCTTCTCTCATTTTCCCTAATAATGTGGGAGAGATAATTAAGAAGAACAAGTAAAAGTATTGTGACAATTATTTGAAATCAGATGTAGACAGGTGAGTGTTATGGACGAGTATGGAGACGAAGACAGTGTCAGAATATGTTAGACTGATTATATGTGCCAAGTTCAGAACAAGTGAGTGGGAAAACTGATGAGTGAAGGTGTGAAAGCGAAAATATGTGTGAGTGTCAGAGTGTGAAACTCGTCACGTTAATTGCTGAATGAGAAAGTGTAAGAGGTCAGAAGCATGAGCATGGTAATACTTACATGATACCAGAAGACGTAGTTGGGCGGATGTAGTGCGTTTGAGATGACACATTTGATACTGACTGTGCTGCCACTCCGCACATGTAGCTCAGACCCACCCGGGATGCTCACTCGAGGTGCTGACCAGGAGGCAAAGAAAGTGATATTAGAAATGCAGTGGCAGGGGCTCTTACAACAGAAAGAAAAAAAGCATGCACATGTGTGAACAGCCATTTGTAACGTATAGTGCGACTGGCAGGCCTTCGGTTGTTGCATGGAAAAGTTCATTATCACATCTGTAATTTTTACTGTTGCACTAATACTAAAATAAAGACAGTTAATATGGACTTGGGAATCTGTTGCTTTATAAATATGACACACGACAACCATAAAAGACTAAAATTTATGGGTGGATGTTGTAAAATTACCATGCAAGCTTTTAACAAGAGCTACTGCCTGCAAGACTCACATACGACCTCGAGGTGTACGAAGTGGCTCATCTTTGGTTCAGTGGACACCTGGCACTCATAGCGGCCCGCGTCCTCTGCTTCTACGAATTTCACCTGCAGCGTCCAGGTGTCAGTGACTGGCTGGTGCCATGCCGCGAACCGGGCATCCGTGATGAATATGTACCGATCCACCGTCAGGATATGTGCATCACGATTCCTCACCCACGACACCTGCATGGGAGAAAGGGAGTTAGTAAAGTGCAGCACCGAGAGAAAATTCCAGTACTTGCAGAGCAGGAGAAGAATTAACGGGAACTGCAGGGCTGGCCTAGATAAGAAGGGATATTTAGAAATGATGTTGAATATTTATTTACAGATGAAGGATTGAGTCGGACAAGGATGAAGACAAATTATGCTGATACCACGGGATTGACAAAAGTTCAGTAGATATACAGGACAGATGAGACTAGTAGGAATTACACAACAGTTCACATTTTTCATGTACTTCAGGTCCCTTCAGGTGCATCAGAAATTATCAGGTCAGTAAGGGTAATTTTAGGTCATGCCTATAGATGTGTGCACCGTGTCAGCTAAATGGGTTTTAATATGTTTGTACAGTGTAACAGAATAGACAGAATTGTTGCAGCAATAACTAAACAGACTGACATGTTTGGGTTATCTTGACAGATTGATAGTCAATAAATATCGGGTAACTTACTGTAGTATCTCCCTCATCAAAGTACTTTATTGAAAATGGCCATAGTTCCATGCAATGATAATCCTGACTCACAAACAACACAGTACAATGTAGTGGTAAGGCAAAGACAACCTCAGTTATTATACTTCAAGGAGACTCTGATGGAGATTTAACGAAGCATATGGATAAGATAGGTAAAGTTAAGAATGCAATACACCATCACGTCGATTAAACACCTCTAAGAGCAAGGTCTCGTAGCCACATCGCCGCTATGGGTCTAAAAGGTGAGTGCACCACATACAGTACTGTTTCCTTTTGGTTTCTCACATTCCCGGCCCATTGCAGTGGGGGGTGACAGTGGATTAAGTTAATGATGCCATGATGATTGACAAATATATGCTGAATGACAATATGGAATATACCATCAGGTCGATTAAATACATCTAAATGCGAGACCTCGTAGCCACCTCACCACTGCGGGTCTAAAATGAGTGAGTGCACCACACATAATGATGTTTCTGATTCTCACACCCTGACCCACTGCAGGTGGTTTGTCAACCATCATGGCCACAGTAACTTATATTCACTGTCTCCTGCACTGCAATGGGCAGGGGTGTGAGAGTACGATGGCAAACATCACAATATGTGGTGCTCTCACACCATTTAGACCCATACCAGCAAGGTGGCTACGATGCCTCACAGAGCTGTTTAATCGACCTGATGGTATGTTCCAAACTGTCGTTCTGCAAATATATATATATATATATATATATATATATATATATATATATATATATATATATATACAGTATAAGTATCCAGTATATATATATATATATATATATATATATATATATATATATATATATATATATATATATATATATATATATACAGTATAAGTATCCAGTATATATATATATATATATATATATATATATATATATATATATATATATATATATATATATATATATATATATACATATATATATATTATATATATATATATATATATATACATATATATATATATATATATATATATATATATATATATATATATATTGCCAGACGCCTCAATCACGTTTGGGGTGGCCACAAACAAATCGCCTCCAAGTCGCCTTGTCCCCCGCCAATTCACTGTCCGGCTCCCAACTCACACCTCCCTCTCTCATATACCTCTCCACCCCATCCCTCCATCTCATCCTCGGCCTCCCCCTCCCTCTTCCCCTCCACCTCACTCACATAAACTCTCCTCGTCAGTCTTTCACCCTCCATCCTCTCCACATGGCCAAACCACCTCATTGTGTTCCTCATAACGCTTCCTTTCACATCCATATCAACACCAAAAACGCTCCTTTATATCCTCATTCGTCAGCCTGTCTCTCCATGTGACTCCACAGGCTCCTCTTAAATAACTCATTTCCACTGCTCTCACTCTTGACTTGTGTCCTACCAACAACGTCCAAGCTTCACTTCTGTACGTTAGAGTTGGTATCACAATACTGTCATGTAGTAACTTTTTTACTTCCATGCTCACTTCCCTGTTTCTTATCACTTCTTTCAAAGAACCAGCAACCTTTCTTCCCTGCTGTACCCTTTCAAGCACTTCACCCTCCAAACCTCCATCCTTACTCATCACACTACCCAAGTACTTAAACGTACTCACATTTTCCAATTCCTCACCATCCAACCTCGCTGTACATTCACTGACTTCACCTCTCTCAAAGACCATCACTTTACTCTTCCCTACATTCACCTTTAGATTCCGTTTCTTACACACTCTCCCAAACTCATCCACCAAGCCTTGCAGCTCCCCTTCGTCTTCACTCAACAACATAGTATCATCTGCAAACAACAGTACAGGGAGTTTCCAAACACTATCCTCTCTCACCAGGGCCACTCCAACATCCACTACCTTACTTTTACTCTTCCCTACATTCACCTTTAGATTCCGTTTCTTACACACTCTCCCAAACTCATCCACCAAGCCTTGCAGCTCCCCTTCGTCTTCACTCAGCAACACAGTATCATCGGCAAACAACAGTACAGGGAGTTTTCAAACACTATCCTCTCTCACCAGGGCCACACCCCATCCATGTACAGATATACAGGACATGACACATCCCTGTTTCAACCCAACTTTCAAAGAGAAAAATTCACTTAGTTCACCATCCACACGCACTGCAGCCTTCGCACCATCGTACCAGTACATACTCTTCACAGCATTCAACAACTTCCCATCTACTTCATATATTCTTAACACTTTCCACAATCCTTGTCTATCCACCCTGTCATATGCTTTCTCCAAATCCATGAAAGCCGCATACAACTTCTTTCCCTTCTCTAGAAACTTTTCCACTAAAGATTTAAGAATGAATATCTGATCTACACAACCTCTTCCCTTCCTAAAGCCTCCCTGTTCTTCGACAACTAATTTCTCTGTTCTTTCTCTAACTCTGTCAATAAGTATCCTACCATACACTTTTCCTATTACACTAAGAAGACAAATGCCCCTATGATTACCACACACTTCTTTTTCCCCTTTTCCTTTGTACAAGGGAATAATTATACCTGACTTCCAATCCTCCGGGACTCTACCTTCCTCCCAGGCCAATCTGCACATCTTCCACATCCATTCTACTACTATCTCTCCCCCATGCTTCAGCATTTCACCACACACTCCATCAATTCCTGGGGCTTTCCCTGATTTAACTTTCTTCATTGCTTCCACAACTTCTATCCTACTGATTTCTTCCTGTCTTCTCACCTCCCTCCTTCTCCCAGCCATTCCCTAGCCACTTATACTCGCATTACTTCCATCCTCTACGTTCAACAATTCCTTAAAGTGTTCTCTCCATCTGCTCACTTTTTCTCCCTTCTCCACTAGTAATCTACCATTTTCATCTTTCACTCCCATGCTAACTTCACTTCCACCCTATCTTACTCTTTTCACCTCTTTCCAGAACATTTTCCTACAGTCCCTCCACTTTACACTCAAATTCCTTCCAAATTCCTCATCCACTCTCTTCTTACTCTCTCTTACTAATCCTTTCACCTCTCTCTTTCTTTCTACATATAACTCTCTCTTCCGCCTCTCAACTTCTTCCACGCCCCTATTTCTTATCCATCCATTGTATACTTTCTTCTTTTGTGCCACAGCCTGTTTCACCTCTTCAGTCCACCACGCTGTTCCTTGCACCCCCCTCCGTCTTCTCTTCCTTCCACACATCACATCACACGCTGCACACATTTCTTCTGCAAATATCCTACACACACCTTCCACGTCTCCCATCTGCTCCAATTCATATTTGCCCAATCATTCCTCCATTTCTCTCTTATACTCTGCCTTTTTCTCATCCTCTTGTAACCTTTCCACTCTCCTTGCAACTACTCCTTCCTCTCGTCTTTCCCTTCTTCTATTCCTCCATCATACTTGAATTCTAATTCTGGTCACCACCAAGTAGTGGTCAGAAAGTCCACTCCCCCAACCTCTATAAACTCTTGCATCCATTACACATCTTCGCATCCTTTCATCCACACACACATAATCAATCATTGCCTTCCTTTCATTCAGTTCACCACCCACCCTTCTCATCACTCGCCATGTATACCTGTGGATCATTTTATGCCTGAAGAGGGTATTGGCTATCACCAACCCCCTCCCAGCACAAATGTCCACTAACGCACTCCCATTCTCATCTATCTCAGCGGCACACCCCACTCATCAACTATTCCATCCACCTTCACATTCCCAACTTTACCATTCATATCACCAATCAAAAACACTCTCTCATTCCTTCCAAACTTTTCCATGCACACTTCTACATTTGTCCAGAACTCTTCTCTCACTCTTCTAGCACGATCTTGCGTTGGCGCATACACACACACAATCGCCCACATTTGTACTCCAACTTTCAACTTTACCCACACAATCCTTGACCCAACTGATCCATACTGTCTTAAGCTCCTCTTCCATCTTTTACTCACAACTATACATACTTCTTCCTTTGTCCTCTCATTCTCACCTACTCCTGCACATATACCGCATCCATACTCCCATTCTCTCACACTTTCTCCTCCCCATTTTGTTTCAGTTATTCCACATACATCCACTTTCGCACCCTCAAGCACCTGGACAATCTCTCTCTCTTTCACCTCATCATTCCCTCCCCTTACATTCCATGTTCCGATAACCATGTCCTTTGTCCGGTCCTTGGTCGTCATCGTTTGGTCAGTCCTTGTCCGAGGCTTACTGTTTGTTTTTTTAGTTAGTTGTTTTCCGGGGAGGGGCACTAACCCTCCGCCAACCCTTTTAGTCGCCTTTTATATATATATATATATATATATATATATATATATATATATATATATATATATATATATATATATATATATATATATATATATATATATATATATATATATATATATATATATATATATATATATATATATATATATATATAATATATATATATAATATATATATATATATATATATATATATATATATATATATATATATATATATATATATATATATATATATATATATATATATATATATATATATATATATATATATATATATATATATATATATATATATATATATATATATATATATATATATATATATATATATATATATATATATATATATATATATATATATATATATATATATATATATATATATATATATATATATATATATATATATATATATATATATATATATATATATATATATATATATATATATATATATATATATATATATATATATATATATATATATATATATATATATATATATATATATATATATATATATATATATATATATATATAAAGATATTTGAGGTGAAGAAATGTTATCATGGAAGGGGAAGTTGTAGTAAGTGGAGAGCATAAAGAAAAAGAAAAGGAGAATGAAAAGTAAAAGATAAAATAATGAAAAATTAAGAATGACAGGGGGGTGGGTATTCAAGAGATAAAGGCTCAAAGAGGGAAGATTAAGAGTGAAAAAGTATGTTGGAAGGCTGAACAACAACATTTGAGCTTGGGTTGACAACTGGGGGATTGGCGAAGTGTATAATGAAGGATGGAGAAGGGTGAAAGCAAGTGAGAGGATGGCTAGATGGGAAAGGATGAAAGAGAAGAAGGGCAAAACAACACAGATAAAAGATTCAAGAGAGCAACAGCAAAGCAGAAAATTACACTGGATAATGTTGATAAAATGAAGATAATAATAATAACGGCAAAGGAGGAGAAAGCCCAAAGAAAATGCTTCTGAATGGCTTGTTATAGGCAATGAAAAACGGGCAGAAAAAGATGATGGCACATACTCGTAAATGAAAGAATGAAGATGGAGAGGTAAAAAATGGAAAGAGAAGGTAGAGGCTGCAAAAAGCTGTTGAGTGTGCTAGACGAAGAGAGGGAGGAAGGAAAGAGGACGGAATAGAGGTCAGAATAGATGAGGGTAATGAGGGTGGGACAAAGGTAGACAAAATGGGGGAAGAGCAGAGTAAATGATACAGACGAATGGAGACTTTGCATAAGGCAGAGGTCAGAGTGTTGAGTATATAATTGGGACAGCGAGTACAAAGACTGCCAACAACGGACCTGGAGCGGTGGCGTCTTCGTCGTGGGTCTACCCCCCAGAGGCTGTCAAAGAGAAGAGGAGGACAGCATGGGGGCCAAACCACCGCAACCCCCCCCCCCCCCGGCCCCTCACGGGGCTCGAGTACCTGGGAGTGGCTTCGGTCGCCCGGGCAAGGACCACATCTCCCAACACAACACACACAACAACACTGTTTTTTCTACACCGAGAAATGACTCCCCGGCTGTCATTTCTCGACGACTTCTTCTAGCCGGGAACATTGAGAGCAATCCAGGACCCACCAACAAATACATATGCCCAACATGCTCAAAACCTATCACGTCGAGCCGACAGACAAAGGGTTCAGTTCAGTGCAATTCCTGCAAGAACTGGACCCATTACACCTGCACAACACTTGCATCCAGAAAACTTTACACAAACACCTGGACCTGCTCCTTATGCTCCTTCCCCCCACCTGTCAACCCTCCTTCCAATCCTACTCCTACTTCCTTCACACCTCCACAGCCAAACCCACCGACCCTTCCCACACCATCCAGTCCCCCAACTCCTCCCAATCCAACCCATCCTAATCCACCTTAACCCTTACCTCCATCACAATCTCCTCCTACCCCTTCCCCTCCACCCACACCACCTCCCCCCCGTGCTGCAGCAACCAACACACATCGCACACACAACATAAACATCCTTCAGTTAAACACAGATAGCATAAACACTAAAAAACATGAACTCACACAATTCATCAAACAACAGAACATACACATTGCCATCTTACAAGAAACAAAACTACACAGAGCACAGAATACACCGACATTTCACAACTTCACCACCATTTGACAAGACCGGGCCGATGGCGGTGGCGGTGCACTCATCACTCTGATACACAAATCCATCAACTTTACAGATACCAGTGCACACACAAAGTCACTTTTCCCACCACATGACACCACAACAGAAATACAATCAATTAAAATACGCACTGGTAACAAATCACATAACAATCGCTAATACATACATTCCCCCCCAATCGTCCCTCACAGCACCACATAATTACTCTCCACAGATACACCACGTCACTAACATACCCAACATCATCCTGGGTGGTGATTTCAACACCAAGTCGTCGGCCTGGCATGTCAACAACCCTGACACAGACAGAGGGCTGGTACTACAATCCCAGACAGATCATCTTTTCATACTAAACAGTCTAGACCAACATACCCATATCCCACACCAAGTCCTCTTCCTCCCATCATCTCCAGACATCACCTTCTGCTCCCCAAACCTCGCCCCCACTACATCATGGAGAGTGGTCAAAACCCTAGGTTCTGATCACCTCCCAATCATCATCACTACCAAAACCAGATTCACCCCAGCTAGCCACAAACACACATACACTAATTATAAGAGAGCCAACTGGAAGGCTTTTGTAACTGAAACAGAACAACATCTCGAAACACTAAACAGTACACCCATCACAAACATCAACACCGCTGTGCACACTTTCAATACAATTATACAAAACGCAGACAAAAGACACATCCCTAGAGGCAACAGAAAGAGACACAACCCCAACTTCACACCAGAAATTCAAGGCTTCATCAGACAACGGGAAACATTGCGACACTCCCCAGCACCCCATACACAAGACACCATACAACAAATACAAGAGCTCAACACTGAGATAAACAATAAAATATCAGAACAGCAAACACTAAACTGGAAAAATTACCCCCAAACACTTGACCACAAAACAAACATCAGCAAACTCTACAAAACACTAAACAGCATCACACTTTCCAACAGCAACACCACATAATCACACGCTGCCATCACAACAACAGACACCATACCCTCAAACAAATAACAAGCAAACACTCTTATCAATCACTTTTCACAAGTCAGTCATCTAAACCCCCATCCTGAAGAACGACGTATCATCCGACGTAAGAGACAGTTCCCCACAGACCCAGACTATGTACCTTTCACTTACAACCAGACGAAGCACATCATTAACAACCTCAAGCACTCATCTGCCTGTGGACCAGACAACATAAGCAACATTCACCTTAAACACCTAGGTCCACAAGGCATACAAGCACTCACCAACATATCAGTCTACAGCTACTCACACAAAATAATACCCAACATCTGGAAGCATGGCAATATCATCACTATCCCTAAACCCAACAAAGACCCCACGTCATCCTCCTCACATCACCCCATCACACTCCTCTGCACCCCCTCTAAAGTCACTGAACGACTGGTACTACAACTAGTCACACCTCACTTTCCCCTAGCCCAGTCACAACATGGTTTTAGGCCACTACACTCCCCAAACACCCTTCTTACAGACCTTACACAGAGAGTTTTCAATGGCATGAATTCAGCTAGGCCACCACACAGAAAACTCCTAATCACACTAGACATTAGCAAAGCTTTTGATGCAATCCCACGCCACAACCTCACAAACAAAATACTCAACACAAACATGCACAATAACACAAAAAGATGGCTGGCAAACTACTTAGAAGGCAGATGTGCACACGTAACATTTGCCGGTCAGTCTTCTAATATCAAAAACTTCACAAACGCGTCCCCCAAGGATCTGTTTTGTCCCCTACACTCTTTAACCTATACATGCACGACATACCCACACCCCACACACCACAGATACACATAGCTTCCTATGCAGATGATATAACACTTACATGCACGCACCAAAACACAAACTCAGCTGCACACATCATTCAACCTTACCTCAACACACTACACGAATGGTTCACCACAAACAGGCTCAAGATAACCCCAGCCAAATCTACAGTGACTCTTTTCACAAACTGGACAGCAGAACACAGTCACATCCCACACCTCACCATAAACAACACTCCCCTACCACACACACACACACACCCAAAATCCTTGGTGTAACATACAATACATCAATGTCATTTAAACAACACATCACAAACACTAAAAATAAAATAACACCAAGACTTAATGCTTTGAGGTCACTTGCCCATACAACATTCGGACACAACAAAGAAACTACCACCACAGTATACAAACAATACATACGTTCAGTGATGAATTATGCAAGCCCTGCCTAGGCTTCTAACCTCACCAAAACACACTACAACACTCTACAGACCATACAGAACAAGGCCCTAAAAATAATCACAGGCTGCACAGCTGCTACACCCACAGACCACCTAGATCAAGAAACCAAAGTCCTCAAAGTCAAGGATCACCTAGATATGAGAGGCACCCAGTTTCTTGCTGCAACCTCCACAAACCCTCAACATCCACTACAGTACATGGCAGCACGTCCACCCACACCAAGGAACATCAAAACAACACCCAGCACACAATACCATACACAAATACTGTCATCTCTCCCCTCTCGCCCACCACAGACCCTCTTCCAGAAGCATATCCACACTCAGATCTCTCGCCGCTGCATTCAGTCACTTAAAGACAACACACAGCTGCATGCACGGCCTCCTGACATCCACCCTTCTGAATCCTATCTTCCTCGTGAGGACAGGGTCCACCTGGCCAGGCTGAGATGTGGGCACCATCCAGCCCTCTTAAGCTACCGGTACCAGAAGAGGCTGGATGACTCCGTCGCTGATGCCTGTCCAGGATGCAACACAGCACCCCATACCATTAAGCACATTATAGAAGACTGCATTGCACACTATCACCTATGCCAACAACACATCATACACTCTTTGAGAGCACTGTGGGAAAGCCCGGTCTCGGCCATGGCCTTCCTAAGGGACTCGGGGCTGTTCGGCCAGACTGCCTAGGGAACAACTACTACTACTACTGCCAACAGCAACATTTTTGTTGTTTCTTGCAATACTGTCTGTTATTGGGAACGATGTTTATGATATCTATGCTGCTTCGATAAAAAGGTACCGGTAATATGACTGCACCAGGAGTGGAAAGAGAACAGTTTTTTCCTGGAAGCAGGGAAAAAAATTGAGTGAACTGATGTTAGGGACAAGTAATCCTACTCTCACAGGCTTGGCGTTCAACTTAGAGAATTATTTTTATTTGAGGTACGTACCTATTATTTTTTGTTAATTATATCTTTTTTGCATCGACCTATTTTCCATAATTAAACGCTACTGAATAAAAACGTGTCGAATGCAAATGTCAACTGATTTTTGTTACAGAAGATGAACACAGGATGGAAAAACAATTACAAAATAATTCAATACACAAGATTACAGGTGTCCTTCATTCATATAAAAATCTATAACAATTGGACTTGTGAGGAAAGCTGATCTGGAGAAGCAAGTTCCAAAGAGAAGCAGTCCGAGGAATAAAGGAATTCTGACAAGCAGAAATTCTGCAATGGCAGTGTGACTGCATGAGAGCTACCAGATGACTGTGTAGCACAGGGGGAGGTGTGGAGATGTGGTACAAATGGATGCAACTTCATCTGAGCATTTGTCATAAAAGTATCCGTAAAATCATGGCCGGGAGGCAACATCCTGTCTTACTTGTATGTGAGGTTGTTCATTTGTAAATGCTGGGAGTAATTATTCTTATAGCCTTGTTCTGAATTTTGTCCAGTTGTTTCCTGGACACCAGGAAACCATTTACTACGCTGGGTGGTAACCATATAGCCAAATTATTGGCACCTGGTGGTTTAGTGGGTAAATATTGCGCTCCAGTCGGATTGAGCCGGTGAAGGTTTATATCCATGAGGTGGTTGGGGTTGATTGCTCATGTAATACAACTCAGGGATGAGTGAGGCTGGTCACTCTCATCTTAAATGTCGAGACCAACTGCCTAGCCCCGGGCTCCTACGCTCCTCATGGGGCAATGTAGGATTGGATGATGATGATGATGATGTTTTCGTGCAGCCTCTCCACATCCAGTCTACAAAGGTAAGCAACATTCGAACTGAAAGCTCACATGACTCTTTCAGATTATGGCTAACTACTTGTCAGTTAAGAAGTTACTGTTTCTATACAATAATATAAGTTTCTTTTCAGTGCTTTTAGCAAGTGACCTAACGTGAGAGGTCAAACTGAGGGTGTTGTTAAGCGAAACAACAATAATTTCAGTGCTTTCCGAGGCAGGAATACTGGTTGCACTGAAGGTAATATAAGAACTAGGCAATATCTGTCTATTGGTAATTTGGATATATTTTTTTGTTTTCCTAGCATTAAAATAATAAGACAATGTTATTCTGACCCCAATCAGTAATCACAGATAGGTCTTGATTTATGGAGATTGCTGTGTTGAGTTGGGAGTTAAAGATATCAAACTGTGAATGAGTATTTAAGCATGAAGGAACTATGAAGTGTAGTCATCTGCATATGAGTGAATCTGATTATGGGTAACAGACAAGAGAAAATACGAATGAGCAACAGGGTTCAAGCCAGAACTGATCCTTTGGGCTCACCGGCATTAAATGGAAACCGGAATATAAATCATCTACTTTACTCTTATCTTCCTGTTCCTGATAAAATGAAGAATAAGAGGAACAAAAGATGATAGGCCGTAGCAAGGGAGTTTGGATAACAAGGAGGAAGTGACAGCCCACGAGAGTCAGGGTCAAGGAGAAGGAAATAGTAAAAACGCAAAATTGTGGAGAGAGAGAGAGAGAGAGAGAGAGAGAGAGAGAAGGATATACTGGGCATGGACACCCTAATGACCATTTACTTCAAACAACCCTAACTATACAGCATGAATCTCACCCTACCACACAAACACATGGACTCCACCTGTGAAGGGAAGCTGAAGCCAAAGAGATAAACATACTGATAAATAGATGGAAAAACAGACACACAGACTGTGGGTGCGCACGTGTGGTGTGTGTGTGTGTGTGTGTGTGTGTGTGTGTGTGTGTGTGTGTGTGTTAATGCATATGACAAAATTATCACGGAGGAGAGAAAAAAATAAGCCATGAACGATTCCGTAGCCTAAGAGCGGCAGCCAATTAGGAGGAGCATAATGCCACTGAATTGGAGCACGTAAAGACGCTGATGTCTGTCTAATCCAGGCACTACACCGCCCTTATGGAGATTTATGCCATGATGTTAAGTGCCTCGCGCCCCACTTCTATTTCTGGTTGTGGCCTAAACTAAGTGTGGGAAGCCAGGGTCGATGTGTGTGTATGGTGACCCTCTTAATCCTTATCCTTATACTGCTTTTACTGTATATCATACAAGGTATTGCTTAACATTCATCTTATTATGCCAAACATTAACTTGCAGTTTCCTTACGAAAACGTGTTTCTTTGTTAATTACTTGACATTTTATTACTTTTTATCTTTATAGTATTCTTTTAGTCTAAAATATTAAATAACGGCTCCGTTTTAAAAAGACACGATACTCTCTTTTGGGCTTAGTTGTGCGAAATACCATTAACTAACTTGCTTACTCACGCAGAGCAATTGCCTTATCAGCGTATAACAACACTCAACTTCAGATTCCATTCTCATGGTTCCTCCAGTGCACGCCTGTCAGTAGGGACTCTTCCTCCTCCATGTAACTCCGGACAGGAACAGACTACTTGGGCCAGCCATGAATTCTGTGGCCTTTTGTTTGGTCTCCTCCACTTCTGGAGCAGAACTGACCTCAGAGAAATTTGTCAACGATCACACAGCCAGAGTTGATGTTCAGGTACAGTAAAATGCAGGTAACAAGCTACGACTCTGTTACTGGAGTACTTGTTTGTTATGCACATACATCAGCAATGTACCATGAGTCTGTGGATGGACTTTGTATCAAGAGAATAAATTAATTAACGAAAGAAAAGCATTCGGGAGCCGAATGCTAATCGCGCGCCAGAATATGGTGTTGGCCAAGTTCAAGATTTAGGCCATATCTTGATACGCTGAAGGTTTCATGTTGATAAGTCAAGCCGTTCATGAGATGTAATGGTGCTAAACGCGGTCGATAAAAACTAGTTGACCTTTGGCAGCCATTATGGTGACCTTGACCGTGACTCTGAGCGCCCATTTTCGAACTCGGCCAAGATTTTGGTCATATCTGAATACCCTGAAGGTTTCAAGTTGATAGCTCAGGCCGTTCATGAGATATAATGAGAACTCATACACACACACACACACACACACACACACACACACACACACACACACACACACACACACACACACACACACACAGAGGCAGGCAAAAATATTATCGCTCCGCCTTGTAAAGGCGGGCGATAATAAGGATGATAAAGGAAAGATAGTGGTGACAGTGAGGATGTTAAAGGCACCTGGAGAAAGCATTATAACCGATTGCTGAATAACAAGTTTGACTGTAACAGGAAAGTTTGGAGTCAGCGGATCCAGTGTTTGATCCTTGCTCTTTGACTGGTGTTGTTACTGTGAGCAAGGCAATAGACAGGATGCAGCTGGGGAAGGCGGCAGGTGTGTCTGTGTTAACTACTGAAATGTTGACGGCCATTGAAAAAAAAAAAAGGAGTGGGTTTAGTTACTGATTAGAACAATTCGATTATATATGAATGTGTTGTCGCAAAAGACTGGACGAAGAGTGTGACTGTAAAGGTGCATAAAGGAAAAGGGTAATGCATGGAAAGAGAAAAATTATAGAGGCATTAAGAGAGTCCTAGAAGGGATGAACAAGAGAAAAAGTGAATATTGAGATGCAGTTTGGGTTTATGTTAGGCATAGGGACCACTGATGCCATATTCATTTTCCAACAGCTTCAGCAAAAATATTTGGGAAAAAAAGCGAGCTGTACTCTGGTTTTGTTGATTTGCAGATGGCCTTCGACAGAGTCCCTCTGAAAGTGGCGAAGTGGGCAATGAAAAAGCTTGGGATCGAGAAGTGGTTGGTTAGAGTGGCTATGACTGTGTATATGAGTGCTTGCACCCAGGTGAGAGTGAATGAAGACGTGTTATAAGATTTCCGTGAATGTTGGCGTGTAACAGGGGTCAGCACTGACCTTTTATTTTTTGTCATAGTGCTTGAAGCTGTCTCATGTACCTTCAGAAGTGGATCATGTGCTGATGACTTGGTGATGATTGCTGAGAATAGAAGGGAGGCGAACGAAGGATTTAGGATGTGGAGGGACGGGGTAAGGTACAAGCATTTCAGAGTATACATGGATAAAACAAAAGTGATGATATCTAAGGCTGGTGGTGGTACTGTCAGAGCAAAGGGAGTGTTGCCAAATGCATTTTGCCATAAGGGTGAAGGAAGTAACTCCATCCTGTGCAGTGTTTGTGATAAGTGGGTGCAAATCAGATGTAGTGGCACTAGAGGTTGGCTGCGAAATAATGCTGATTACGTAAGTGCTGTGTGCCAGGGAAAGCATGTAGAGACTGAAAGGTGTGAAAGGACCGATCATGCTGAAGAGTTGCTTGAGTATGTGAAGGAGTTTGATATTTGGGGGGCATGTCATGTGTTGGAGGTGATGCTGGACCAGCTCTGTGGCTAGGGTAAGGAGCAGCTGGAGGAAGATCAGGGAGCTGCTGCTTCTCCTAACACTGAGATGGATCTCCTTCTGTGCTAAGAGATCCTTGTAAACAGCATGAGCTAGGAGTGTAATGCTAGACGGTAGTGAGACCTAGGCAGTTTAGTAAGAGGATATTAGTAGGCTCAAATGTACAAAAATGGCAGTGATTAGATGGATGTATAGTGCATCCTTGAAAGCTATGCTAGGGTGGGCTAGGACTGCGATTGAAGAGTTGGGAAGAAAAGTTTGACTTCTATGTATAGGTGTTATGAAGAGGAGTGGTAGATTGAGAAGGTCTGGGAATGTTGAGAGGACGGAAGATGATAGCTGATTGCGGAAGGTGGGAGATGTGAAAGTCGAGAGGCAGACCTAAAAAATATTATAGAGTGTGACCTAAGAAATAAGGGACTGAATAGGAAGGCTGCCAGAGATCAAACAGCATGGATAGCCCCCATCAGGTGACCAAGGCCGGCGAATGCAAGCATGTTGGAGCATTATAAACGATACAAACAACACGATACGATATGATAAAAAGTACAGTTTAGTGTCTATATCTCTCAGTATGGAAGTATGACAGGGAACATCAGAACTTTCAAGATTTTATTTTTCATCATTTTTTCATAAATAATACCAAATACTCAAACTGAGCGAGACCACGACCACATAAGATTAACCATTACTACAGGAAATCTCATTCTGGTTTCCTGTTATTATGGATCACACTACCAATCTCTCCAAGATCTCTATGTCTATACCATATGCCTGAACAAAATTTTTGAATGCAAGGAAGATGGAACCAAAGATCAGAAGCCTGCAAGATTGTTTCCTTAAACACACACACACACACACACACACACACACACACACACACACACACACACACACACACACACACACACACACACACACACACGCACACACACAAAACAAGATAAAAGAGAGCCAATGTCAAATCCGTTCATTTCGAGATGCCTGGACACACTACGTTTGGAAGATTGGAGATCATAGGCAGTAGGAAATACAGTCAGTGGAAGACAGTTCCAGAGTTAACCTGTTGCATACATGAAGGACTGGGAGTAATTGTTAACTCTCGCATTAGAGAGTTAGACAGAAAATGGATGAAAGTTTGTTGCTAGACGGGCGCTATGCGTCCTCCATAGTCGTGGAGGGATGTAAGCGCACAGTTCAGAGGAACAGAGACCATTCATGTAACGACTGAAAAGAGATAAAGATGCAAAAGTGTGGTGAAGAGATAGAGGTTGAAGAGAGCCAGTAAGAGGAAGAGAATTAATGAGACAAAAAGCCTTTGACACCACCTTCTTGAGAAAACCCGTATGTGGGGAGCCTCCCCACACATGAAAGTTATACTCTACACAGGAGCAAATATAACCCTTGTATAAAGTCAGCAGGCGGGGTGGCTGGTGGCTCAGTCGGTAGAGAGGTGGCCTGCAGTCCTACTAGACCCAGGTTCAAATCCCTGCTGGGGCAGGGAACAGTTTAAGTATTTGAATTTCATACAATCAGACTTTACTGATCTACATGAACACCCGCCAACATGTCGTTAAAATATCCCCGCTAATACCAATACACTAGTCCTGTATGAGACAGCCCTAGCATGTATTCAATTTGGACAGTAGGTGTTAGTGCCGAAGTGGTGACATGTAGAGGTGTATGGTATGCAGGAGGACTACTGGGTCTTGGGAGCAGGCTGTGAAGCCAGACTTGGACAAAAAAAAAAAAAAAAAATGTGCAGGGGTAACAAAGGCATGGAGTCAGCTTAGGATCCAGATTTTAATTTTACACGAGGTATTTTTCTAAGATAAATCCAGAGAGAGTGAAACCCCAAGAATGTTTAAAGATGATGCAGAATTATGTTGGATATTCAAAAAGAAATTGGCTGGTTGATATATGTAAGAACTAAGTTTTTGATGCACATCAAGAATACTTTTACCCCAATCAGAGATATGAGCAAAGTTCGATATTAGATGTACCATAACCTCATCTCTTCTTTGTTGAAATAATTGCTGAAATAGATGCTGCGAGAAACGAATGGAAAGGTGAAGGGTAGAGCCATCACCGTATGAGTGAATAGGGTTAGATGTGCAGCATCGAAAGTCAATGATGAATTAAAGAGAGTGGGTGATAGGACAGAGCCCTGAGGAACAACACTATTGATAGCTCTAGGAGAACAGTAGATGTCTACAAGAGCAACTATAGAAAGACCAGAAAGGAAGCTAGAGATGAAGGCACAGATAGAAGAATAAAAACTGTAGGTGGGCAGTTTGGAAATTAATGATTTGTGGCAGACTCGATTAAAAGCCTTTGAGATGTCATGTGGAACGGCAAAGCTTTCACCAGTGTTCTTAAAGGAGGATGACCAAAAGTCTCAAAGGTAAATGAGAAGATCGCTGGTGGAGCATCCTTGGTGGAACCCATACTGACGATCAGAAAAAAGTTTGTGATAGGAAATGTACTTTAAAACTTTTTGTTTAGAGTAGATTATACAATTTTTGAAATACAGGATGTTTCAGCGATTGGCCGATAGTTAGAGGGCTGGGAATGGTCACCCTTCTTTGGGACAGGCTGAATGAGAGCAAACTTGCAGCAAGAAGGAAAGATACAGGTTGACAGACAAAGGCGAAAGCATTTACATTGGCAGGGTGTAAGCACAGTAGCTCAGATCTTGAGGACAACAGGAGGGACCCCATCAGGCCCATATGCCTTGTTAGTACTGAGGTCAGTGATGGCAGAAAATACATCAGTTGAAGAAATTTTAATGTCAGCCATGAGGAAGTCAGAGGGGGAAAGTTATGGAGGAACAGCACTGGAATCGTCTAAGATGGAACTGGAGAAGAAAGTCTAAGCAAAGAGTTCTGTTTTATCAGTAAAAGAAACAGCTACAGAGTCATCAGGACAGAAAAGAGGGGGGCAGCATGATGAGGTGAAATTTGTAGAAAGGTTCTTGGCAAGGTACCAGAAGGAGTGGGTTGAATCTGAGTAGAAGAGTTTAGAGCATTTAGATTGTACTGCTTCACCAACAGTCCCAGTACCCATTTCATGCATTTGTTGAAACTAAGGGGCAAAGATATATCCCTGTTTTACTCCAGAACTTGCCAGATAAAATCAGAGGTTCTCCCTCCACACTTTACAGCACCATCGGTGTTTGTGAGCCGGATAATATGTGATGGGGTCACATGGAGACCCAAGTCCCAATAGGTCCCATAGTACCTCAAAATTTAATGAACCCACCACCTTCTTTGATTTTCCCTGGAATGATTATTGCTTCCATGGCCGACAGCCATCTGAGTGTGCCTTGCACATTACAGAGGTTGATCTCTCGTCATGGAAGCATACATTCATCACTCATATCCATTGACTAATGCAAAAAAAGAAACTGGTTTAATCATGCTTGTTCTAATGCTGTCCACAACAAGAAAAAGGCCTTGAAAAGGTGCCCTGAGTGAACCCAGTCCTAAATCTCACCTTATTATGTTTCTGCCCGGAATTGTGCTAAGTCCATTCTTTGCTCCGCTATAATTAATTGCATTCGTACTATATGCTCTGAAGTCTCCAACTCAAATTCTTCCCGCTTCTACTCTCACCTTGCCACAAACCTTTCTAACAGGTTTATCTCATCATCCTTCCCTCCTCTTTTCCTCTCTGATGCCTATGTAGCTATATTTCTACTGATCAAGCAGAATTCTTTCCTCCGACTTTCTCCTTTATTTCCACCTTAGATGACTGCAGTGCTATTCCTCCATCACTTCCCCCTTCAACTTCCTCAAGGGTGACACTAAAATTTCTTCAATTGATGTATTCTCTGCCATCGCTGGTCTCAGTACTAATGAGGCATACGGGCCTAATGGGGTCCCTCCTGTTGTCCTCGAGAACTGTGCGTCTGTGTTTACACCCTGCCTAGGCAAAGTCTTTTGCCTTTGCCTATCAACTTATACCTTTCCTTCTTGCTGGAAGTTTGCTCTCATTTGGCCAGTCCCAAAGAAGAGTGACCATTCCCAGTCCTCTAACTATCGCCCAGTTGCTTAAGCATCCTGTCTTTCAAAGTTTTTGAGCCTATTATTAACAAAAAACATTTAAAGCATCTTTCCTATTACAACTCTTTCTGATCGTCTGCTTGGGTCCCGCCAGAAACGCTCCACTGGCGATCTTCTCACATACTTTCCAGACTCCTGGTCATCCTCCTTTCAGGACTTTGGCGAAAGCTTTGCCATTCCACTTGACATCTCAAAGACTTTTGATTAAGTCTGGCACACATCTTTAAATTCCAAACTGCCCTCTTACAGTTTTTATCTTTCTGTCTGTGCCTTCATCTCTGGCTTCCTTTCTCATTGTTCTACAGCTGCTATTGTAGCAGGCCACCGTTCTTCTCCTAGAGCTATCAATAGTGGTGTTCCTCAGGGCTCTATCCTATCACCAACCCTCTTCCTTTCATTCATCAGTGACCTTCTAAGCTGTACATCTATCGCTATCCACCCAATCACTGATGACTTCATCCTTCACCACTTCATTCACTTCCTGCAGCGCCCATCTCAGCCATTACGTCAACAAACAAGGGATGAGGCTATGGCACACCTAGTGTCTGACTTGTTTCATGTCTATGATTGGGATAAGAATAATCTCGTTTTTAATTCATTATAAACTCAGTTCTTACATCTATCAACCCAATAAAATCTTCCATAGTAGTACCCATTAGTTTTTAACAATATCCAGATCAATCCTGCATCATCTTTAAACATACGTCGGCCTTCATTCTCTCGGGATCTGTCTTGGAATCAACATATTTCCTCTCTTATAAAATATGCTTCCAAGAGACTGGTCTGCTAAGCTGACTGTGTGCTTTCTTTACCCCTACAGTGTTGTTGACTTTATACACGGGTTTTATTCGCACCTATGTAGAGTACAGCTATCACATGTGGGGAGGCTCCCAACATACAGCTCTTCTCAAATTGGTGAAGTCAAAAGATTTTCATCTCATTAACTCTCCTTCTCTTACTGGCTCTCATCAACCTCTGTCTCTTCATCGTATTGTTGCATCTTGATCTCTTTTCTGTCGTTGCTTCAATGGTCACTGCTTCTCTGAACTGCCTGCTTGCATCCCTCCACCACTACAGTGAGCACATAGCACCAGTCTATCAATAAACTCTCATTGTTTTTCTGTCCAATTCTCTAATGCAAGAGTTAATCGTTATTCCCAGTCCAACATGTATGCAACAGGTCAGCTCTGGAATGGTCTCCCTCTGTCAAAATTTCCTCTTGCCTATGATCTCCAGTTTTTCAAACGCAGTGTGTCCAGGCATCTTGAAATGAACAGCTCCTGAATTTGCCTCTCTGTTATTTTGTTTTTGCTTTTTCTCTGAAAGAACAATCTGCAGGCTCTTGGTCTTTGGTTCTTTCTTCCTTGCAATAAAAAAAAATAATAATAATAATGCAATAACAATCCCTCCTGATAATTGCATCTGCTTTCCATTGAAACCTGAAGTGATAGGTTCTTGTTAGCTGGAAACTTCTTGAGCTTGAATGCATAATGCTCAGGACCCTGAAATTTTAACTAAGAGCCCCAGATTCGCAGTAGAAGCATATGGTGAGCAAGTACCTGGGGTGGCAAAGTAAGCACTCTAATGCCAAGGTCATTACAGCTGCTGCTCCTCATCCAGGTAGAGTGAATGAGAGAGAATGATTCCTGTATTCCCAATGGCCTTCCCAATAGCCTTGACCAGTTTCACAAGAATGCTAAAGCACCAGCTACCATATTACTTTTCAAATTAGCTAATGCCTACCTCATTTTTGCTTAGAGAAGGGATGGCCGCATCAGAGTAGCAACAATGCTAGTGATCACTAGCAAAGAACTCGGAATTCTTGAAAATAATTCTGACGGATCCTCCAGAAAGAATTTAGCAGGATGTTGTCATTTTACTTGGCAACTTCTCCAACAGTGAAGTAACAAGTCCAGTCTTGAAGATCTGGCCACTGGAACCAGCACTTCTCAATTTACATAATTGTGCACACTTCTCAATTTACATAATTTTGCAAAGTCCAGATGGAAAGAATTAACAGTACTCCTAATTCCAAAGCCATGGGGACCAATGTATTGCTGGAAGCCTTCCCTCTTTGGGCCAGTATCTGACCAACAGCACATCTCAAGAGGGGTAGTGTTTCACATGCGATTCTAATTTGGTGCAGATCAACTCTTTCTCCTTGAGATCACTCATCTCAGTAGGAGCATACATTGCAATAAAAAGGATGATGTCCAAAGTGTGGTTGAACACCACCAGCATTGTATGCTCATCAACCAAGTATTCCTTTTTACAGAAGAGATCAAACGAGCAGAAATCACCCTGGGAACACCCCTAAGATGGTTGTCATTGACAGCTGGACCAGTAGCATGTGTACCCAACATACTGATTCTCCTATGGCCAGGCTGCCTCACGTCAGAGACTGGAGTTATGATGATACCCAGTTGCCGAACTTCTCATAACAACAAAGGGAGTCGACCATTTTTCTAAGAGGCTTAAATCGTTCTAAACTCCCACATGAAATACCCTCCAATGGTTAAACGAGGATGTGGACCTTCACGTTCATATGCCATCTGCACCACCAGGAAGTCATGAAAAACAGGATAGAGCTCGACGCCACCGACTACAGTTGGTTCCTGGCGACTCTCACTGGCTTTGCAAACATCCTTAATAACTGGTGCTAGTCTGATAAGTCCCCCTGACCGAACAGTGATGAAAGCCCTGCCTGCCAGCACCTGAGGAAGGACTCCCCAATAAAAGACTGGGGTCTGTGTCAGCCAAGACTAGGTGACTCTAGTCCCGTCTCCCTCGTTAAATAGTTATAGTAGTGACAGTTTTCACAGGAACACGATGCAAGCCCTTCCCCAACCTCCCAGGTCAGGGAAGGACTTAAATCTAGTACACGGATCCCTCGCCACCAAGCCTTGTAATCAAGGTGAACTACCCTGGTAGATGACTACAGGCTTAAGAAGCTCACCTGCCTTGCATCTGCACTGGGTGAGACCTGTGGGGCTGACAGTTTAGTTGCCAACAATCACACAGATCAGCACTAAATTAATAATGGTACCAGTTACCCTGTCTGTTACACCACCTGAACTATTTTCCTTAGTCTGTTACTTGTTGCTAACTTGTCATAGAATATGATATTGACTTGCTTCTATCGCTGTCATATAGATAAATACATTTCACTGTTTTGTTTGTTGCATGAATTATTGCCAGCCTGCTAGTGTTCTTTCTTTGTACCTGCTTCTAATATAATACAAAATATCTTTCAATCAGTATTTTCCTGTGCCCATCATATCTCATACTTTCAGCATAATTCTAGCCCAAATTCCAACTGTTTCCATGATGTGGTAAGAATTCAGAAACAAAAATGCAAAACCTCAAACTCAGAGAGAAATCAGTATAACTATTATACCGTATCTTTCTTTTACTTCTGCATAAATACAGTATAGTAATCACTAATATTTTTCTCCTTCCATGGATACAGTTTACTTTATGGCTGTTCTTGTCTTACTTTCGTATTTTAGTCACACTTCTTACCGCAACTGTATAGCATAGGTCATCCAGCTTACTGCAGTGTCCTCATGCCTTATGTCCTTATATTCTACTTATCAATCTACCCATCCATCTGTCTCACATCTTTCCACATCCATATACTAGTTTATCTTTAATTCTTCTACCCATCTTCCTATCCATCCATTTCTATTCTTTCTGTTTCCAATCAGATGTTCAAACCTACCCATCCTCCTTAACATTCACTCATTCCACCACTTACCGATTTGTTGCCCAGGTTCCTAATCTTGCAGGGTAAGTAGGCATTAGAGCCCAATTGTGCTTTTATGTGGGTGGGGGAAGATGTGTCGAAAGTCGGGGGTGCCTCACTCGTGGACGAAGATGATGTGGAAGAGGAGGGAGGGGAGAGGAAGGAAGAGGAAGATGAGGCATGGTGGATCAGGTTGAAATCCTTCCTGCGATGTCTCCCATGGTTGCGTCTGCCAGAGTGCTTCAGTCGCCACGACCCTGTGGACAAAGTGCATCAGGTAAGTGAAGTTACCGGTAATGCTAAAGTGGATGGATGGCCGTGAAAGATGACCAGTGTAAATTGATAGTGGATGAGGAAGCCATGGCTGCAAGCACACTGCATTCTTGTAGGCACAAGCAGGTGCAGCCGAAGTTGGGCTGGTGTGTGAATGTCTAAACAATATAAGAGATTTTTATCAAGTTCTCTTCCAATGCCATGCAAAGAATGTTGTGGCAGTTTACTTCGTATGGGATGCATACCAGTTACAGGATTGGAGTGAAACATCTGCTATGAGATGCTCAGAGTCCATTTTAGGTCACTACCTGCACAGTTGATGCAAGGAAAGTTAAACTTCAACTCCTCTGATGTGCACCGATATGGGCTTGCACTCTTGCCTGCTTCTGCCAACTGTCTGTGTGATCTTACCCACAGGCTGAGAGGAATAATATGGTTGATGTATGGAATGTTACAGTGATATAGCCATGTGGAGATAATGTGTGTTGAGTGAATGAAAACAAGGATCACAAGTGTAAGGAGTGAGGGCAAGAAGTAGGCCTAGAAGATGAGGGGATGGTGTGGAAAATGTATGAATCAGAATTCTGAGCATCCAGGAGGATGAGGGATAGGGAACAGAGGAAACTGATCCAGTTGTATCTGTAGGACAGTTCAGTGCCAGTGAGCTACAACACTGATGTGAAACAAACCATGGTAATGAGCTGAGTGTGAATCTTTAAAAACTAAGTTTGCTTTGTTGCAGCTGTGGTTCTTAACCTATTTGTCGCTGTTACCCCTTGGCACACCAGAACAGGCTGTTACTACCACATCCTACTTAAACAGAGAAAAAGAGTACAAAAACATATGGTAATGTATTTTCCAAGTGTGTCTTCAAGCTATAGAAAGAAGTCAGTATATGGTTTTCAGTTACATTAACCCGTACCGTGCTGAAAAAAAAGAAAAAAAAATTATGCCCCTCTACGCTGGCCGATTCTGGATTTTCTTTTTTCTGGCTAATTGGGCTTAATACATCCATATAAGATCCCTGGCACTAATAAAAGTAAGCGCTAAAGCCAGATAGTTGGTTGAATCGACTCAGGTTGGTGCCACTCTACTTCTGAAATCATTGAGGTTACTGAGAAAGCAGAGCATCTGTGAGCTTGTGAACGGATTTTGGATATTTTTTGTGGGTAAATGGGCTTAATACATCAATATAAGATCCCTGGCACTAATATAAGTAATCACCAAAGCCAGAAAGTAGGTTGAATAAAGTCAAGTTGGTGCCACTCGATCTGTGAAATCTTCAAGGTTACAGAGCAGAGCTGCTGTGAGCCTGCTAAGACTCACTCGCCTCCCATGATCCTAAATCAGTGTTGTAAGTGTAGTGGAGAAATGTCTGAAGCTAGCGAGATATGATATTCCCTTCCATTTTACTTTGGTTGCTTGCAATGACTTCTCAATGATCCAGGATGTAGATCTACGTCGCTAGCACGGTACGGGTTAAGTTTTGCAGTAGAACATACTCTTGGTTAGACTACTAGTGTGATGGGTGAATCAAGTTTTCCTTTAAACAGTTTTTCTAGATGTCGCTCAGTTAGAGGCAATTCATGATTGTAATAGTCAATAAGCATCCTATTTTTGGCCGTTCATTTTTAGTACTGCAAGCAAGCCCAATTCATAGTGGCATGTAGCTACAAAAGGCACCAGGATCTTGTGTGCTATGCTAGAATGATGTATTTTTACCAAGTTTTATCTAGAAAGTAGCCAGATCCTGCTTATGATCTCTTTATCTATCTATTGCCAGATGCCTCAAGCCCATAAGGGGTGGCCACATACAAATCGCCTCCATGTCGCCCTGTCCACCACCACTTCACTGTCTTGCTCCCAGTTCACACCCACTCTCTCATATACCTCTCCACTCCATCCCTGCATCTCATCTTTGGCCTCCCTCTTCCTCTCCCCCCCCCCTCGACTTCATTCACATACATTCTCCTCGTTAGTCTTTCACTCTCTGTCCATTCCACATGGCCAAACCACCTCAATATATTTCTCCTAATGCTTTCTACCACATCTACATCCACACCACAATGCTCCTTCACTTCCTCATTTGTCAGTCTGTCTCTCCATGTAACTTCACATGCTCTTCTCAAATAACTCATTTCCACGACTCTCACTCTTGACTTGTGTCCTTCTAACAAGGTCCAAGTTTCTCTTCCATACATTAGAGGCGGTATCACAATGCTATCATGCAGCGACTTTTTTACTTCGATGCTTACTTCCCTATTTCCTATCACTGCTTTCAAAGAACCAGCCATCTGGAAACCATTCATCTGGAAACAACAATGTAGGAAGTTTCCAGACGCTGCCTTCTCTCATTAGGGCCACTCCTACATCCACTGCCCTTCCCTGTACCTCTTGTGTAACCCCATCCATACACTGATCGAACAAAAATGGAGACATGACACATCCTGTTTAATCCAACATTCTGATAGAAAAATTCATGCAGTCATTATCCACATGCACTGCAGCCTTAGCACCCTCAAACATATTCTTCACGACATTCAACAACTTCCCATTTACTCCATATACTCTTAGTATTATCCACATTCATTGTCTGTCCACTCTGTCATATATGCTTTCTCCAAATTCATGAAGGCTGCATACAACTTCTTTCCCTTCTCTAGGAACTTTTCCATTAATGACCTAAGGATGAATATTGGACCTACACAACCTCTTCCCTTCCTAAAACCTCCCTGTTCTTCTCTAAGTAATTCCTCTGTTATTTCCCTAACTCTGTCATTAAGTATCCTACCATAAACTTTGCCTATTGCACTTAGAAGACATATGTCGCTATGATCACCACATGCTTCTTTTTCCACTTTTCCTTTGCACAAGTGAATAATTATACCTGACTTCCAATCCTGCGGGAGTCTACCTTCCTCCCAGGCCAATCTGCACATCTTCCATACCCATTCTACTACTATCTCTCCCCCATACTTCAAAATTATACCACACACTCCATAAGTACCTGGGACTTTCCCCAATTTGACTTTCATTGCATCCATTACTTCCATCCTACTGATTTCTTCCCACCTTTTCACCACTCTTCTTCTCCCAGCCATTCTCCAGCCACTTATACTCGTATTACATTCATTCATTTTGTTTAACAGTTACATCTTCTCACTTTTTCTCCCGTCTCCACTATCAGTCTACCATTTTTACCTTTCACTCTACTACCATATTTATCACCCTGTCTGACTCTCTCTACCTCCTTCTAGAACATTTTCTTAATTCCCTCCATTTACACTTGAATTCCTTCCAAATTCCTCATCCACTCTTTTCTTACCCTCTTTTACTAATCTTTTCACCTCTCTCTTCCTGTCTACATATAACTCTCACTTCCGTTTCTCAACTTCCTCCATGCCTCTCCTTCACATCCACTTACAATATGCTTTCTTCTTTTGTTCATGATAATCTTTTTATTGTCTTATAAGAAAAAAAAATTGCTGAGCAATGTTTATATATAATACCCCCTTGAAAAGGCAAAATTACCTCTTTGAGGGTAATTACCCCCAAGTTAAGAACAACTGATGTAGACCGTAATATTCGGTAATAAAAGGTACATTCCTGATTTTTTTTTTTCTGAACATCTGGTGTGGCCAGATCCTATAGGCTGTCTGGGTATAACTGCTTGCAGTAATTCGATTTGTTAAGCTAACTACAGTGAACTTTGGTCTTTTCCAGCTTATAATGAGATGAATGTGACTGATAAGTCTCCTGATCTGTTTCCCAATCCACTTATGATATGGTGAGCTAATTCTTGTGGATTTTGTAGTGGCAATCCGGTTAGGTCCAGTTCTGATATTAGAGTGAGTGAGATTTATCACGTTTCCCATCAAGCATACTCCAATAAAGCAGGCTAGGTTATTATATGTCACCGAAACAAGACAAAGGATACCTTTCATGAACACACTCACCCATGCAGTAACTCAAGTTGAATGAAAAAATTACTTATGGAGGGTGTCCTAACTGTGATATCAGAATTACAGCGTGGTCCTACTGGAATTCTACCACTCTGATTAAATTCGTTTCCCTATTTCAAAAACCAATGTCACGACATACCAGTAGTACACCTCCTTCCTTAGGTCACCCAACCCAGGGGTGGCAGGGTATATTTACCCTGCCAAAAAGCTGCTTCAGGCTAAGGTCTACCATTGTACAAAATTTCGTTTTTCTACACAGAATTTTGGTCATTCATCCCTGCATTGCCCGAGACCCGCAGGAGCCACCCAACCCCTGCAAAGAACAACATTTGAGGATCCCACCTTACGTAAAACGTGGTCCGAGTGAAGGTCTACTACTTCAAAGTTGTGTGTTCCCAGCTAAAAACTACAGAGAGCTCCCTCCCTGTGCGGGACAGGAAACTCATACACAATGACTAAAGGTGGTCACGCTGAAGGTCTAACATTGTGCAGAATTAAATTTTGTCAAGTAAAAACATTTTATGGTCTTGCATAATGGCACTACTCTAGATCCCGGGATGCCGCCTTCCCCATGGAAAGCGGTCCTAGGGGGTTGTATCCTGCCTTAAAAACCTGATTTGGGAGAAGGTTTACGACAGTGTAATTTTTTTTTTTTTTTTTGCTATTAAAACAACACACACATCCCATAAGGCCTGAACCCCATCATTCAGAACGGTACAGAAACTCAGTGATCAAATGAGTGACAGTTTGGGGAAAAATCTGCATTTGGCCGCAACTGGAGATGCATCAAAAATGAGGATGGAGCGGTGGAGGAAGAAAAATATTAGAGAATCTGTAGTGATGTGTGACAGGAACGGAAAAATGGTTAAGTGGATGTGAGCTTATCGAGGTGTGTTATGAGTGCATACTTGTTGCTGTGGAAGGATGATATATCAGTGATAAATTACTGAGTAAATGGATTGGCTGAGAAGCGAGTAAATGCATATTTACGTGCTAATGAGCTGCTATATGGCATAAAGGTAGTGGATAAATGAATTATTACCAGGCCAGAGTTGTTTATGTGGTCGTGGATAATTTGATCTGGTGTGAAATATAAAGTTGTACAACTATTAATACTGGTATACCTAGTTAGGCTACATAGGTACGCATATTACCACTGTTACACTTATGTACAACTCTATGCACCAAGCAGTCGATGAGACACACACACACACACACACACACACACACACACACACACACACACACACACACACACACACACACACACACAAGCTTATCCAGGAACACGAATAATTAACAACACCACCTGCCCCTTACACACCTTCACTCTCCTCCCAGTCCTTCTCCCCTCCTCCAGTTCTTTATTACCTCCGCCAAGGAGGTTATGTTTTCACCCCTGTCCGTTTGTTTGTTTTTTGGTTGGTTGGTTTGTGAGCAATATTACACAAAAACTACTGGACGGATTTCCATGAAACTTGGTAGAAGAATGGGCCTTGGCCCAGAATACACTCCATTAAATTTTGGTGCGGATCCGAATAAAGGTGCGGATCCAGGATTTTTTTTTTTTTACTTTCTTTAACATTGTGAGATACGACGTTGGCGGAAGTATGCGCTCTACTGAGTGCCATTCCAGTTAATCATATATTGCTTTTTTCTCCATTCTCCGCTCATTTATTTCCCTTCCCTTCTATCTTCCTACGTAAGTTCTGACGTGGTTAGTTGATGGTCAGGAACTTAATACGAGTATGTGGTGTAGTTTTCAAAAGGGCGCAGGTAGGATACAAATTTCTAATAGGGAACATTTTGACTGTTTGCATTTTGTTACCACTGACTGCTGAATTTCTACACGACCCACCAACATGTCATAAAAGCACCCCCGTTATTATCATTACACCAGTATTTAATGACGCAGCCTAGCATGGATTCAATATGGACGTGGACGTTAGCGCCTCCGTGCGCTAGGAATACCGATGCGATGTGTGGCATGTAGGTGGAAACGAGAAAGGAAATAACGCTCTCTGTTTGTTCCTCCTCCTCTCTCGGCATCTCCCTTTCGTTCTCCTTTTTTCTCTTAATACGTCCGTCTGTCTCCATACTTCTCACCCTCTACTCCATATCCACCCTCTCCCTTTATCCAATCCCTTTTCCTTCCTTCCATTCTCCAACCGTAATATTTTCTACCGTTTCACTTTCCATTAGTTCTTACACCTCCTTCCTTTATTTCCTCTACCTATCGAGTGATCTGCCTTCCCTCCCTCTTTCCACTTCTTATATCCTTTCCTTTCCTTTCCTTTCCTTCCACCTTCCATCTACTCATCTTCCCCTTTCCTCTATGTTTCCTCCTCTTCCTTTCTCACCGTCGTAAATCCACATCCTTTGCCCAAACTTCCAGTCCTCTTGGCCATTCTCTACTTCCCTCCTTTCCTCACATTAATCTTGCAACTTTACAAGACCAGTTTGTAATCCTTCCTTCTCCACACTTTCTTTCTGTATCTCTGGTCACTCTCTCCTTCTTCTTTGTTTTCTTTCATGTTGCATATACATCCCTTCACTCTTTGTTTCGTATTTCTATCTTTTCGTGATTTCCTCCCTCAGCATTTCGTTCCTTTCGTTCCTTCTTCCTTCTTTTCGTTCCTTTTCATCCTCTCCTTCATTTCTTTCAATTTTCTTCATACCGTACTCCAGTTCCACTCTTCATTAAGCTCTCCTTCGGTACCGTACTTCCATCTAACCTATCTTTCTTCCTTCCATTCATCGCTTTTCATCTGGTCTCTCAGTGAATCCATTGAGTCTTTCATATCTCTTTCTATTTTTCATCTTTTAATCTTTCTGTTCCTCTTTTCTCTCCTATATTTTCTCCAGTTATCCTTTTTCCTCTTACCTACTCTCATTCATGCCCTCCTTAGCATCATCCTTCACTCTTTCGCCCAATCCCTTCTTTCTTCACATCATGACTTCAGCTTACTGTCCATAATTATCGCCCGACTTTAGAAGGCTGAGCGATAATGTTTTTGCCTGCCTGTGTGTGTGTGTGTGTGTGTGTGTGTGTGTGTGTGTGTGTGTGTGTGTTCCCATTATATCTCATGAACAGCTTGAGCTATCAACATGGAAACTTTAGGGTATCAAAATATGACCAAAATCTTGGCCGAGTTCGAAAATAGGCACTCGGGGTCAAGGTCAAGATCACCAAAATGGCTGCCTGAGGTCAACTAGTTTTTATCGCCCACCATTAGCACCTTTACATCTCATGAACGGCTTCAGCTATCAACATGAAACCTTCAGGGTATCAAGATTTGGCCAAAATCTTGGACTTGGAACAACATTTTCCGGCGGGCGATTACCATTCGGCTCCCGAATGCTTTTCTTTCATTCTTTCAGATTTCCTCTTTTTTTTTCTCTCTCTCTTCCTTTCCTCATGATACTTCCGTGGTTAGGGTTGTTATGCCATTTCCTTCCTCGTTCTGAACCACTTTCACATGGTACTTGCTCCACCACTTCCTATTCACACACATTCTCTCTCTTTCTCTCTCTCTCTCTCTCTCTCTCTCTCTCTCTCTCGTAATTGGAGTGTACCTTGTATTTCTCCTTTCCTCCACCTTTCTCTCTCCTTCCCCGAATACTTTCCTCTCCTTCCTTTTCCTCCGTTCCAATTATCCCCCGCTCACACCCTCCCTCCTCCCTTTCTCCCACCTTGGTTACCCCCACTCGCCATTTCTCTTCTCCCTCCACTCAGTTCCTCTCCAAATCTCAACTTTCAATCTCCCTTCCCCTCCCCTTTCACCCTCCCTTCCTCCTAACTTCCTTCTTTTCCTCACAGCCTTCCCTCACTTTCCTCCCACCCTCATCCCCTCACCCAACTCAACCGTATCCAGTCTAATTATGCTAGATTTACGCGCGCGAGTGTGTGTGTGTGTGTGTGTGTGTGTGTGTGTGTGTGTGTGTGTGTGTGTGTGTGTGTGTGTGTGTGTGTGTGTGTGTGTGTGTGTGTGTGTGTGTGTGTGTGTGTGTGTACGTCCTTCTGCATACAAACCCTCCAGCAAGTTCGCCTCTGTGCACCCCTAACGGTTAATCAATCCCCATACCCACATGCATTATGTATACGGCTTCCATTTCAAGTACATGTGTCTATATTCAGATGATTGGCTTCCGTGTGTGTGTGTGTGTGTGTGTGTGTGTGTGTGTGTGTGTGTGTGTGTGTGTGTGTGTGTGTGTGTGTGTGTGTGTGTGTGTGTGTACCAGGGCCAACAGACGCACACAGACATAAAAGGCGGGTCCATATGTATGCTGCCTTTCTTGTATGGCTGAGTTGTGTCATTAACATATAGACGACCTTGGTGTGTGTGTGTGTGTGTGTGTGTGTGTGTGTGTGTGTGTGTGTGTGTGTGTGTGTGTGTGTGTGTGTGTGTGTGTGTGTGTGTGTGTGTGTGTGTGTGTGAGAGAGAGAGAGAGAGAGAGAGAGAGCAATAACTCCGAGGGGTGGGAAGAAGCGAGGGGGTAGTGAGGGAGTGTGACTAAGAGGGGAGATCGAGGCAGATACGAAACAGGGGAGAAGGGAGGGGAAAGGGAGCTGAGTACGTGGGTAACCAACAGAAAACAACAGGAGACTAGAGTGGGTAAGAAGGTAAATAGGAGAGAGAGAGAGAGAGAGAGAGAGAGAGAGAGAGAGAGAGAGAGAGAGAGAATACTCGTAAACACAACAAAGGGAAAGAATAAAATCCAACGAAACACCAGTTAAGAAGGAAGCAAAAAATAGCAACACAGTTAGGGAAAGAAAAATCAGTGTTGTGTGATGTGTAAAGTGGGGTTGGGGGTGATGGTGAGGGGGTGAGGAGGAGTGAGTGAGGTTGCTGTAAGGAAGGGTGAGCCAGGGAGGTGTGGTTGATACTGGGAAAGGAAACAGAGTGAAGGTAGGGTGAGAAAGAATGAGGAAAGAGAGTGAAGCCTGAAAAAACATTGAGACGACAGAGAGTGAAGGTGAGACGAGAATGGCAGGGGACCAGAGTGAGAATGAGGATAAGAGAGGAAGGAGAGTGAATAAAGTTTGAAGGTGAGTGACCAGTGTGAGAGAAGATGATATTAGCTATGACGATTAAGACTGAGTGAGGAAGGAGTCCGGGATGAGAATGAAGGTAGGGACGGGAGAGAGAGAGAGAGAGAGAGAGAGAGAGAGAGAGAGAGTGTGTGTACAGTGAAAATGCAAATGTAGCTGAGGATAACAGAGTGAAGAGGATAAAAAGAGTGAAAAACTGATTAGTGAGATTATGGCTGACACTCCGAGTTAATAAAACAGAGGATAAGAGCGAGTGAAACCTAAGAGAAGATGACAGTGGACAAAGTAGGGAAGACCAAGATAAAAGATGAAAAGGAAATAGTGTCTGGGAAGGCATGTACAGTTATATTAGATGTGGGAGCTTCAGAGCCCTTCAGTTGCCCTTGGTGTGGTGAGGTGTGGGAGGGTGATTTTGTGTAGTGTGGTGAGAAAGCCTGGTACCGTATGATGCAGGGTATTTAGTGGCATGGTCTAGCTTCGCCAAAACCGTCAGTGTAAACAAGAGTGAACACCTGCATCCAAAAATAATGAAACAGAAATGGACAAAGCCACGCTTAAAGATATAAAAATGAGGAAAGAAATGGAGAAAATGAAAATATGGCGAGGAGCAGATGAAAAATGATAGAAAAACAAAACGGCAAACATGAACAGATGTTAGAATGAAATGAAAATGAAATAAAGGGTGTAGGCGAGTTAGAAATTGAGAGAGAGAGAGAGAGAGAGAGAGAGAGAGAGAGAGAGAGAGGTGGCACGAGCCATTTAGCAAGAGGCGGAGTGGTTATTTTAGTTTATGTCGTTCATCAGTCTCCTCTCTCTCTCTTTCTCTCTCTCTCATATATATATATATATATATATATATATATATATATATATATATATATGGTAGGAGGAGGCACTCACCATCCACTCACTCGATGTAGTGCTGCTCTCAGGTGCCTGCCCTTTCCTCTCTTCTTTCTTTCCTACTTCTATCTTTCTTTCCTTCATTCTTTCGTCTTCCTACTGTCTACGGGTGACTACACTGAGTGACAGGCCAAATGGTTTCCTGTACACCAGGAAACCATTTCCTACACTGGGTGATAACCATATAACCTAATGATGGCGCCTTGTGGTGTAGTGGGTAAATAAGGCGCTCCAGTCGCTTTGAGCCGGTGCTGGTTTACATCCAAGGGTGGTTGGGGTTTATTGCTCACGTAATGCCACTCAAGGATGAGTGAGGCTGGTCATTCGCATCTCAAATGTCAGGACTAACTTGCCTAGCCCCAGGCACCTACACTCCTCATGGGGCAACAGTGGATTAAAAGATATATAAATGAAATGAGAGAGAGAGAGAGAGAGAGAGAGAGAGAGAGAGAGAGAGAGAGAGCCTCTATGATGTAGTGGTAAAGTGTTCGTTTTCGTACACTGAAGAACGAGGGTTCGCTCCCCGCCCAAGTAATAAACTTTGGGAGCGTTCTTCTGGCCACGTACTGCTTGGCGGACATAAGGGGTGCTGTGGTTGAACCAGTGTCGCATACCATAAAGTATGCTTGCACTCAGTCGGCTTGCGCGGGCCGATTACACTTGGTTCACAGACGACACACACATCCAAAGCCACTCCAACACTACAAGTACACTTACAAGCACTTCTCACCCTACATACAATCTCTACCAGACAGCCTAAGCCACTTGGTAGAGATACATTGGCTGTATCGTCCCCACTTCTGTCGGGATAGACCGGTCCTGTAGTGGACATTCAAACGGCTGAGATGATATATATACGGTACTGTGGCTGAGATGATATATATACGGTACTGTATATATATATATATATATATATATATTGTTACATAGCCTATGATTTCATCATCCTTTGTCTGATTTTTAACGCACAGTATGCTGCATGTTTGATCACGAGCGTGTTCTGCCTCAGTCCCCCCCTTCTACCGTTATAGTAGAGTAAGTCGACATTTCTGTTATTCAGTGCAGGATTGTCATCTCTTTGTCCCCATGGCTTCATTTGCGCGTCCTTATTACAAGTTGTATCAAGCTCTCCTGGCCCCTATATAATGAGCTCAGTCTCTGCATCGTGGCCACTTAGATCTGCTCCTCATTTTGTTCACATCTCTGTCCTCCCCTGTACAGATATTATTATTGTGAGTGCTCAAGAAATCTCCAAACATCTAGCAGCTGTGTGTAATTTGAGTATAACTTGTATTTTTTCTTGTACTGTGTAGCATAAGGTTAATTCTTAGGCCTAGTGAGGTTTTTTGATTAATGTTGGGTTTTATGTCAGTCATTTTTGATAATAGTTTGTATCTGTAATTATTTATCTGGCATTCACTGAGTATTATCTGGTATCTCATTTTATCAGGGCTGACTTAGATAAATTTACTCTTGCTAATTTTGTGTTAATAGAGGCTATTGCAGTTAACCATATATTTAACCTGTTTTTGCCATTACATTATCCTTATGAGTCCTGAATGTTTTGTTGTTAGTTTAAGCATTAAACTTTAACTTGTAATTTTACCTAACTCTTTTGTTTTGAACCTGGAACTTTACGGGACAGTAGTGATTTTCAGTATTCTCACTTAAAGTGTACATTATCTTTCTCTGTTCCGTAACATAAATTTGGCGACCTCTCATCAGGATATTCAGGATATTATCATAAGGATATTGTTTGATATTTTGTGACTGTGATATATTCATGATGGCTACTATTTCTACACTTGATGAAGCCAAAGATTTTTTGTCAAATGTGCAAACAATGTGTGACATAGAAAACAGAACAAAGAATGAACTTAAGCTCGTTGCCCAACAATTGGGAATTGCTGTTCGCTCTCATCATTCTAAAGATCAAATTGTTGACATGATTAATGAAAGCTTGTTTAATGTAACTCCTCGAAATGAGCAAACGCAGATTGAATTAGCTAAGTTACAGCTAGCCCAGCAGGAGGCTCGTGTGAAGGAAGCTGAATTTCAAGCACAGGCTAAGGAGGCTGAGTTTCACGCACAAGTTGAACTTGCAAGGATTCAGGCAGACCATGAGTATCACATGAAACAAGGTGGAACTGGATCATCTTGCTCTGATGATTTTGATGTGGCTAAAAATGTTAAACTTGTCCCTCCTTTTAATGAATCTGATTTAACAAAGTATTTTCAGTTGTTTGAGAGGGTAGCTACAGGTTTTAATTGGCCTAAGGAGTATTGGCCAGTACTCCTTCAAACTGTTCTCACCGGTAAAGCTCAAGTAACTTATGCATCTTTGCCTCAGGATCAGTCTGATAATTATGATGTAGTTAAGAGCTTGATTCTTAAGGCCTATGAGCTTGTTCCTGAAGCCTATAGAGTAAAATTTAGGACAACTTACAAGCAAGATAAGCAATCCCATGTTGAGTATGCAAAAATCAAAGAAGATTTGTTAGAGCAGTGGTTAAATTCTAAGAATGTGGATTCTGATTTTGGTAAATTTAAGCAGATGATTTTGCTGGAGGATTTCAAAAGGTGTATTAGTAAAGATGTAAGCCTATATCTTGATGAGAAAAGATTAGATAATTTGTCTGATGCTGCAGTTTTAGCTGATGAGTATGTTCTCACTCACAAGAGATATTCTAGAGAAAAAGGGAAAGCTGAGAGTAAGTACGTTGCCTCTACTCAGAGTACAGGTAACAGGAAAGAGAATAAAGATGATGTTTCTCAGGAAGTAAATATCAGCTTCACCTCTAGATTTCAGAAAAGTAAATGTACTTATTGTAGTAAGCTTGGTCATACTACGGAAAGATGTTTCAGGAGACAGCGTGATGTGAACAAAAAGGAGTCTTTAAATATTCAGTCAATTGGTCTAGTGTCCACTCTTGAGAGTTCCCAGAATTCTTTAACTGAGTTAACTGAACCTGCTTTGAGGGTAACTTAAATTCTCATGATGGAGCTCCTCTTTTGAGCAGTAACGTGGGTGACACTCTCAAGAGTTCATGTGCTAATTTCCTGTCTGATGGTTTTGTCAGTCCTCTGGACAGTAATGACAGGAAATCAGTTCAAATATATCGTGATACAGGTGCTTGCCAATCCCTTATGCTGACCAGTGTTCTAGGCTCTAATGTTAATTCCTCTGATGAAACTGTAATCTTACAAGGTGTAGGGAATAATTACTTCTCTGTCCCTCTGTGCAGAGTGAATTTAGAGTCTGGTTTTGTTAATGGTTCCGTTATGGTTGGGTTGGTTGAGACACTCCCAATGTCAGGTGTAACTTTCTTACTTGGAAATGATATTGGTGGAAGTCAAGTGTGTCCGGCTCCTCAGTTGTCTAGTGAGCCAGTGGCTGTGTCCCAGGATTGTGATGTCCCTGATGTGTTCCCTGCATGTGCTGTCACTAGGGCTAAGTCTAGAGTTACTGGTGATTTAGAGGATAATGATGATGATGATGTTATCCTAGCTGACACTTTTCTTGCTAATTTGGACCACTCACCAGATGAGGCAGTACCCCGTAGTGTTGATAATTTGTCTCGTCAAGAGTTGGTTGAGTTGCAGGTTGCTGACCCTGAGTTGAAAGGTCTAGCTAACTCTGCTTACAGTGAAGAAGAGTCAGCCGGTGCTTCTACTTGTTATTATGTAAAGTCAGGAGTACTTATGAGGAAGTGGAGACCCCCAACAGCATCAGCCGACTGTGAATGGGAGGTTGTACATCAAGTTGTCATCCCTCGTGTTTGTAGGCAGGATATCATTCGAGTGGCTCATGATACCAGTTTGGCAGGACACCTTGGAGTGAGGAAGAATGTGGCACGCATTTTGAAACACTTCTACTGGCCAGGTATCTTCAGGGATGTTTCCTGGTATTGTAAGTCTTGTCACACCTGTCAAGTTGTGGGGAAGTGTAATCAGACCGAAAAGGTTGCACCTCTAGTTCCCATTCCTCCTTTTGAGGCGCCTTTCACCCGTGTGTTGGTGGATATGGTGGGCCCTCTTCCTAAGACTTCTTCAGGATTTTCTTATGTGTTGGCCCTGATTGATATGGCTACTCGTTATCCTGAAGCCATTCCACTCAGAAATATCTCAGCAAAGAACGTGGTTAAGGAAATGCTAGGGTTCTTACAAAGTTTGGTCTGCCCAAGGAGGTACAGTTAGACCGAGGAAGTAATTTCATGTCAAATGTTTTCAAGCAGTCTCTGAAAGAGTTGGGCATCACCCAGATCACATCTTCAGCTTACCATCCCCAGACCCAAGGAGCGTTGGAGAGATATCATCAAACACTCAAATCGATGCTCAAGAAATACTGTTTGGAACATCAGAAAGACTGGGATAAAGGTCTTCCATTCGTTGTGTTTGCTGCAAGAGAATCTCCAAATGAATCACTGGGCTTCTCACCTTTTGAACTACTGTTTGGCCATGAAGTAAGAGGACCCCTTAAGTTACTCAAGGAATGCTGGCTGTCGGAGGAAGATGACGTCAACCTGCTGGAGTATGTGATGAAGTTCAAAGAACGGCTGTCCACTGCCTTACAGCTGGCGAGAGAGAATTTAGGAGCTGCTCAGGAGAAGATGAAGACTTGGTATAATAAGAAGTCCAGGTTACGCCACTTTCAGCCAGGAGATCAGGTTTTGATTCTGCTACCAGTTCATGGGCAACCTCTTCAAGCCAAGTTTAGTGGCCCTTATTTCGTGGAGAAGAAACTCAGTGATGTCAACTATGTCATCGCCACGCCAGATCGTAGAAAGAGCAAGCAACTATGTCACATCAACATGCTAAAGTTATATCACAGGCGGGACGAAAATAATCCAGTCTGCACTGTAGCTGTTCCACCCGAGTCTGCAAGTGAAGCTCTCCCATGCAGTATGAGCCTGAGTGATAGTTTGGGGAAGAATCCTGATATCATGAATGATCTCCAGACTAAGCTTTCTCATCTACCTCCCAAGGAAAGGCAGGAGTTTTCGGCAATACTGCAGGAGTACCAGCAAGTGTTCCGTGCTACTCCAGGAAGAACCACTGTGTTGATGCATGATGTCGATGTTGGAAACGCAAAGCCAATTAAATTGCCTCCTTACCGTGTGAACCCAGTGAAAGTTCCTCTCATCGAGAAGGAGCTTGGCTACCTGTTGGACCACAAGATGATTGAGCCCTGTCAGTGCGAGTGGAGTTCTCCTGTCACTCTAGTCCCTAAGCCAGGTGGGTCACAGCGGCTTTGCATTGACTACAGACGTGTTAATCAGATAACTAAAACAGACACTTACCCTCTCCCTCGTGTGGAAGATTGCATAGACAAGATCGGAAAGGCTAGGTACATAAGTAAGTTTGATTTGTTAAAGGGATACTGGCAAGTACCTATGACTGAACGTGCTAGGGAGATCTCATTTTTTGTAACATTAGGAAAGACCTTTGCATGGTCTGTAATGCCATATACAGATTGTTTTAGAGTAATAAGAAATTTCCTTTGTAAATTTCTTTTTTCTTTGTGGGGAGGTGTTACATAGCCTATGATTTCATCATCCTTTGTCTGATTTAACGCACAGTATGCTGCATGTTTGATCACGAGCGTGTTCTGCCTCAGTCCCCCCCTTCTACCGTTATAGTAGAGTAAGTCGACATTTCTGTTATTCAGTGCGGGATTGTCATCTCTTTGTCCCCATGGCTTCATTTGCGCGTCCTTATTACAAGTTGTATCAAGCTCTCCTGGCCACTATATAATGAGCTCAGTCTCTGCATCATGGCCACTTAGATCTGCTCCTCATTTTGTTCACATCTCTGTCCTCCCCTGTACATATATTATTATTATGAGTGCTCAAGAAATCTCCAAACATCTAGCAGCTGTGTGTAATTTGAGTATAACTGCTGTATTTTTTCTTGTACTGTGTAGCATAAGGTTAATTCTTAGGCCTAGTGAGGTTTTTTTATTAATGTTGGGTTTTATGTCAGTCATTTTTGATAATAGTTTGTATCTGTAATTATTTATCTGGCATTCACTGAGTATTATCTGGTATCTCATTTTATCAGGGCTGACTTAGATAAATTTACTCTTGCTAATTTTGTGTTAATAGAGGCTATTGCAGTTAACCATATATTTAACCTGTTTTTGCCATTACATTATCCTTATGAGTCCTGAATGTTTTGTTGTTAGTTTAAGCATTAAACTTTAACTTGTAATTTTACCTAACTCTTTTGTTTTGAACCTGGAACTTTACGGGACAGTAGTGATTTTCAGTATTCTCACTTAAAGTGTACATTATCTTTCTCTGTTCCGTAACAATATATATATATATATATATATATATATATATATATATATATATATATATATATATATATATATATATATTTGTCTTTTTTTTTTTATCCTCCCCACCCCTCTTTCCTCCTCTCTATTCCCTTTCCTTTCCTTCCCTACCTGTCCCTCTCCCGGTTTTTCTTCTTCCTAGATTTCCTTTTTTTTCTCTCTTCCCTTCCTAATCCTTGCTATCATCCGTTCTTCATCTAGCCCCTCTTCCGCTTACTTGTTCGTCCCCCACCTCTAATCAAATGTCCATCCATCCTCCTCCTCCTTCATCTACTCCTCTTCCCCTCTCTTCTCCTTTGAAGTTTCGTGCCATATGCTAATGCTGCTAATTGCTGATGACTAAGCAATACTGAAGTGGATTCATAGTAGCGAGGTTCCATTTTTTTTTTCTATATAGTAGATACTTCCATTCGCTCCCGGGTAGTACAGTAGAGTCATATGTCGAACCTTGTTTCATGCTCTTAGGACTTTGCAGGAATCGACATCCAACCTGTATTCTGTGAGCGAAAATCATCAGTTTCATTAAACCCGAGAACCGATAGCGAGGAGGAGGAATTTTTCGTGGTTCTTCTTCCCTTTCTCTCCTTTCCTCGCTATCAGTTATCACGCCCTCCGCGGCTCCGTGTGCCCGGCATCCCCACATGGGCACTGGGCAGTCCTGTGTTGTATCCCGCGAAGGCTTGGTGTATTGTATTGTCTCCATGGACGGTCGTTAGACTGTCGAGAAGAGCTTACCCTTAACCATTATTGCAGCCGATGTTGACCAGTGATCGGTATACCGTGAGTAAACCCTCCCAAAGCACCATGTACTCACTTATAGTTCTTTGCTGTTATAATGTTTTCTTATTTTTTGGATAAGTTGTTTGTTAGGCTAATTTCTGTGTGAGTGAAGTATGGCTCTTTATTTAAATTTCATTACTGATGATTATTCACTTTCTATGTAATTAATAATTAACTGTTTTCTTGTTAAACTGTCAGCTTAAGTACCGTTATTTGTAACTTGTAAATGTTGCTGTTTCATTATTCGGTACTTGATCCTTAGTTAACATCCCTAAAATCTCTGCAATGCTACCCTTTTCATTCATAAATTTTAGGATCAACTCACCACGCCATCTAAGGTAACAAAGTCATACCTCATACTGATCTAGCTCCCTCACAACAAGGCTTTCGAGCACAACACCACAAACCCTTTACAAACCAGCCTCACACAACACACATCTGACGCCATTAATTCCACGAGACCCCCACAAGGTATTCACACACACACACACCTACACACACACAAAGACATCCTATCTAACACCCACTACAACACCCTGCAGACCACACAGAACAACGCTCAACGCATCATCATTTGCTGCACCAACAGCACTCCCACATTTCACTTACATCATGAAATTAAGGACTTCCCTGTTAGAGAGAATTTTTGTATTTCTATGTAGGAACCTGCACTAAAACACAGCACTACTGCCATTATGTGACAAAGCCACAGAACACAACTACGCAGATAAAACAATAACCACACAAACATTACTGACCCCTGAACAACGACATCCCACCTCCAGACATCTACTTAATTCATTTCACACACATGGCAATATCAACACCTCGATCAGAACACAGTACGAGTACTACAATCCCCCCTCCGAACATCCAGCCATCAAAGGTATCCTTAAATATAGGTGATTGAGTTAACCTAACTGGACAAACTTCAGGGCATTGCCCAGGTAACCTGCTCGTCTTCACTTGCCAGCTTTGCTCCGGGTTGGGTGGAACCACGGATGGAATGTGCCCTGCTTGTAGAACAGGCCCACACAACAGAGCACACATTATAGAGCACTGCACAACACATGCCACAACAAGACACAAGCACAACATTAACGGTGTACGAATACTATAGGACAACCCCATAGGGAGCAGACCCATTGACCGCATGTCGATGGGTGCTCGGCCAGGCATAAACGAAGCTGAGCAACAGCAAAGTATCATCTGGGCAATTTGATCCAGCTTTCAGTGCTTCTGTCCCTAAATACGTTGCCCAAGCCTGGGAGTGCCAGTCTATGCACTTGGAGTATTAAAATTTATTGTGCTGAATAATTATTGGCTGAGGAAATAAACAAGTGATTCATGCGTAAATTTTTTCCTCCTTATTGTGGCCACTGCTGCCATGTACTACCTTCCTTTAATTATTGTTTTCAATGGAAAATTCTTTGAGTAACTGTCACTCTAGTCTTGTATGATGGAGTTACGCCCCAGAGCACGTAGCATTCTCCTCCTTCTGCTCCTCCTTTCTTTCTTTTCTAACCCCTTCTTTGGTGTTCCTTATATTTCTTCACTACCATTTTTTTTTTTCATTTTATTATTATCATCCGTGAAACCATTACTTCCATCCCTGCTCTCTCTCTCTCTCTCTCTCTCTCTCTCAACCAACCAAAATGATATTCAGTATATCCTCCAAACAACTTGGTTTCTTGAAGTAAATTTTTAAGCTCAAGATTGACGTGGATAAGGTAAGTGAAATTCGATAAGCGTCAGACGTGTGTGTGTGTGTGTGTGTGTGTGTGTGTGTGTGTGTGTGTGTGTGTGTGGGAATATATTTGTAAACATGGGCAGGCCACGTGGATAATTCCTGTCATGTGTGCATGCACCTACGTAAATATACATCAAACTCTGCTTATCTATCTATATATTTATCTCTTTATATCTATGTATATCTATCTATCTATGTGTGTGTGTGTGTGTGTGTGTGTGTGTGTGTGTGTGTGTGTGTGTGTGTGTGTGTGTGTGTGTGTGTGTGTGTGTGTGTGTGTGTGAAATGGTGTCGTGTGGTGTGAGGCAGATGATGTATGTGGTGTGGTATCAGGTGTCGTGCAAGGTGGATGATGTTAGGGGGTGTGGTGTTGAGTGTGTCATTCTGTGGAGTCGCCTGACTGAATGATGTTAGACGGTGTAGTGTCAAGGGTAGCATTGTGTGGTGTGAGGTGAATGATGTGAGAGAGTGTCAGGCAGGTAGGGTGGCAGTGTTTGCTGTAATCTCTTGGATCTGACTAACGCTCTCCCTTTACCCGACTCGGCTCTTAATCTTCCCTTAAATGTTGTACACAGGTGATTATACACGCAAAAATAAGCGCTTATGGATGATATTAAGAGGGAGGAAGGTATTATCGGAGACTAAATTTTATAACTCCTTTAGATCTCATGCCATGACTTTAAAGTCTAGGCATATGTGCGAGTGTATATCTGTGTGTGTGTGTGTGTGTGTGTGTGTGTGTGTGTGTGTGTGTGTGTGTGTGTGTGTTTTGGGTTTGTAACTGAGTGTGTGTACGTGTACCACCTTCTATCTGTGGGATCTCACTTGAATTGAACTGATGGCCTGGCGATATATATATTAAAACATCGTAACCGTAGTGCAGTTGACTTCATCATCTTCAGTACGGTAAGGCAACTTTAGTTGCTTTCTTGTTGTTCTCAGAAGCTTTTATTCAGCTTTGGAATTTTTCCCGAACTGGACGGTTTAAATATCACCTTCGTTTACCTCTTCATTACAAAATATCTCCTCGAGGTTTAATAATCTAACATCGTCAGGTGTTGGCAAAAATAAAAAGCAAACTATATCACCAAGATGAAGGGTTAATTACCTGTTAGTGGTATCACATCTTTTTTTATGTAATGATTTAGCCTCAAATAATTTAACACGAAATAATGTAAGGTATAATAATTTAAGGTGAGTGCAGTTTGTCATATATCTGCTGAATGTAGAGGGAAAGGTATATGGAATCATTACCATAAAGTAAGGAACATATCAGAAGGCTTAGTGGGTGACGAACAGGGAGGCTTCAGGAGTGGAAGGAGATTTGCGGATCATATATTCACTGTGATAAAGTAGAAAATCTTTCTGAAAAGGGCCAAGAATTATATGCCATTTATGGATATAGAAAAAAATCAATCAATCAATCAATCATTTCCTGTGGCACCCTCGGGGATGCATAGGGCCTCGATGAACTCACACCACCACATCCTATCTTGTGCTAACTCCTCAAGATCTCCCCAACACTCATCTCCAGCTTCCCGTCTCATTGTCCTCACCCACGTCTCTTTTGGCCTTCCTCTACCTCTCCTACCAAGTGCCACCCACCCTGGTGTACCTCGTACTATTCCCTGTCTCCTATACACATGTCCTAGCCACTTCCATCGTGAGAACCTAACATATTCATCGACCGGCTGCACTCCCGTTATTTCTCTAATTCTACTATTTGGTATCCTTTCCCACCACTTAACTCCTAATATTCTTCTAAGCGCTTTTTTTTCAAACACCAAGAATTTATTTTCCATAGTCACTGTGCTGTACCAAGACTCGTGTCCATAAATTAAGATACTCCTAACCATTACCTTATAAAGTTTGATTTTTGTAAGCACAGAAAAATTGTTATTATTCCAAATATTTTTAAGCATTCCCATTGCCTGATTAGCCTTCTTTAACCTTTCCTCGAATTCAAAGTTCAAAGAACCATCCTTGGCTAAATAAGTACCTAAATATTTAAACCTATCAACTTGCTTTACAACCATACCTCCAATTACACATTCCTGCGCATTTTCCATATTCATATTGATTATTTCAGTTTTTCCACAATTAATAACCAAACCCACCTTGCGACCTTCACTCACCAAACAGTCCAACACTCTCTGCATCTCTTCTGGCCCATCACAAATCAAAACTATATCATCTGCATAATCTAAATCCAAAAGTTTCCTGTTCTCTCCCCAAAGTATACCTGCACCGGTTTCTGTTCCAACGCGTTTCATAATGTAATCAATGATCAATATAAATAGTAAAGGCGATAGAACACCACATTGAATTACTCCGGACTTGACTTCAAACGAATCACTCAGACAACCATCAAACATCACTTTACAAAATGTGTCCTCATGCATGTTCATAATGACCCTCACAAACTCCTCTGGTATTCCATAATGTCTCATGATCTTCCCCATAGTCTCTCTCGAAACACTATCAAAAGCCTTTTCAAAATCAACAAAACAAAGACTTAACGGTACTCTCATTTCATTAACTTGCTGCATTAAATGCCTAACTATAAAGATCTGATCATTGCAACCACGTCCCTTTCTAAAACCAGCCTGTTCATCCCTCAAAATACCCTCAACCACCGGCTCCAACCTATTTAACAACACTCTACTGAAAACTTTCAAAGCTATCGGTGACAAAGAGATTCCAATCCAATTACCACATTCACTCAGGTCTCCCTTCTTCGGAACTTTAACAATTACACCATTCTTCCAAACTGATGGTAGTAACCCCGTCACCCATATCTTATTGAATAGCTTGGTCAAGATCATTATTAATCTATCCCCCTCCACTTTAAACATTTCCGGAAATAAACCATCCTCCCCTGGTGCCTTATTATTCTTTAACTGTTTTACTGCTTTCTCCACTTCTGCAAGCCTCAACTCTCCTGTTTCTATATTTAAATCTTCTTGAGCAGACGGTATATCCTCTTCTGGTGGTATTGGTCTATTAAGAACTGTCTCAAAATGCTCTTTCCATCTATTTTTAATATCTCCATCTTTGGTCAATAAATTTCCTTCCCTGTCTCTAACTGGTATTTCCTTGCGTTTACCTGCATTACCACTCAGTTCTCTAATCGATTGATATGCTATTCTTTGACTCTGTCCATCATTTTTGTTTATTAAGATTTCAGTCTCTACAACCTTTTCATCCACACATCTTCTTTTATCTCTCCTAGCTAACCTTCTTACTTCTGAATTCAAACTCCAGTATGCAGCTCTTCCTAATTCAATCTCTCGTTCATCAACGCATTGCATCTCACTCCTCAATTTAGCCTCACCTCTCTTTTTTATCATATCCCACATTTCCTCTGATATCCATTTCTTTCTCCTGAATCTATGTCTCCTTCCAATCGTACATTCAGCAGTCTCATGCAAAACTTTGTTCACATCCTCCCACATCTCATCTACACTTCTCTCCCCCTCTTCCAACGTTTCCAACACCAAAAACCTATTTCTGCATTCTAATCTGAATTCCTCCTTTTCTTCTCCTTCCCTTCTAAGCTTAACAATATCGTATCTACCAACACCAAATTTTTCCTTCTTCTGATTTTTAAGTTTAAACCTTATTTTTGCAATGCTGAGTTGATGGTCACTACCAATATCCGCTCCCCGTTTAACATGAACATCTAGCAGAGAACTTCTATGCCTCCTACTGATAGCGATGTGATCAATCTGATTTTTATATTTTCCACACGGCGACACCCAAGTTGTCTTGTGTATATTCCAATGCTGAAAGAGTGTGCCCCCGATGACTAAGTCATTTGCTAGACAGAAGCTTCCAAACCTCACTCCGTTTTCACTCATCCTACTACCAACTCCCATCTTACCCATACATGCCTCAAATCCCTCATTTGAACAGCCCATTACTGCATTAAAGTCCCCAACGCAGATCAAAACATCATGTCTAGGTACCCTTCCTACTCCTTCTTGCAACTTTTCATAAAATGTGTCTTTCCTTTCATCGAGTGCATGATTAGTAGGTGCATAACACACAAATAGACTGATGTTGTCATGATTTGATTTAAACCGTGTGTATAACAATCGCTCATCTATAGGATCCCACTCACATAAAGCCTTATTTGCCTTACAACCCAGCAACAATTCTACTCCCTGATAATGCATTCCGTCCTGTCGGTCAGATATCAATAAACGTATACCATCCTCCAAATCCAACTTATCGACTCCAGTTAATCTAGTTTCTGTCAGAGCACAAATATCAAGTCCGTAATTTTGAAAAACCTTCACTAACTCATCGATTTTACCGTCATGATTTAGCGTTCTCACATTCCAGTTACCAATTTTAATCGTATTTTTTGCATTAACAAAGGAATTAGATTGTAATTGAGGCAACCGTGAGATTCTTAGCACCCCCTGCCCATTTAAGGGCTGCACGGGACTGGGGGCCATTATTGTTCTTTCAGAGTCCATCAAGGTTTCTTTGGCTAACTTCCTGAACACCTCGCCATTGTGTTGCAGTCGCAGTAGGCAGCTAACTTGCCTGATTGCCCACACCCGAAAGACCCAGCTATGCTGTAGCCAGTCACGTGCCGGCATGCTTCCCAGCCATTTCACTCTCAAGGAGTTCCTCTGCCTGAGAAAGCAACAGCCCCCCACGTTGTCCGAACGCAAGTCCAAAATATGCCGGGCACAAGGAGCGGCTTTTTTTTTTGTCAAAATGTGATCGCCCATCAAATATACATGGTAGTAAAAGTTTTTCAATCGTGATGGGACCAAGTTTTTTCACATCAGCGAATTTTTTGCGATTTCTGTGCCAATTTTGGTGCGATTTGAAAGTGTAGTTTCGGCTGCCCAAAATACACACACACACACACACACACACACACACACACACACACGCCTACTGCTATAGTATATTAGAAGGGAATTTTTTGATCTGACATGAGGCCGATTACTTGGTTTCTATTATTATTACCGGTACTAATACTATTATATTTTAATCGGTTACAATACTAGTACTGTTAACTGGCCACCTCTTATCATTACCTTTCAGGCTATATGATGAAGCACAGATTACTGTTATTTAATGGGTGGTTAAAGTAAGAATGTGGTTGTAATAAATTACAGATATTGGTATTCTGTTATGCACGTCAATAATGGAAAGAGGAATTACTGCACTGTTTATATAAAAAAAGATTAACGACTTTACAAAATTTTATTTCAAGTTCTTATATATTATACCTCTTTTGAAAACTGTTACGGTAATTTAAAATTTCGTTAATGCTGATTTTAATTATTTGGTGATATTTGACCACTATAAGTGGTTCATTCTTCCTTTACCTGTGAAAGTTTTCAGTGCGGGAAAGGAAAGAGGACTACTGACATGATTCTTTTTCGCATAATATATCCATTGCACCTCAAAAATATTAACTGTTCAAATAATTGTGTCTAATCTTTCTACGGTGGCTGATGTGACTGAAACCGCCAAATTCCTCTGTGCCGCTTACGCATACAGTAGACATGTTTGCTTCCCAGTAGTGAAATGGATCTTTTGATCTTTCCATGCAGGACTTAGTCAGGTGGTCCTGTATATACTTACAACTGATGGAGACTCAGTGGAGTCAGAAGTGGAAGGTGGTAGTTGTGATGCATCTTGCTGGACCTCGCTGACTTTGGCAATCAGATCACGCAGCATCTCATGCTGTGTTCCAGAACACCATTAAGCCTGAAGCAAGGACCTAAAACTGTAGCCAAAAGAAAGATGTATATGTCTTGATAACGACATGCACTTTTCAAATGAAGATTTATGGGAAGAGTAAAATTTTCAATCATTCTTTCCATGAAGCTTTGATGCCGGAATTTCAAGGCCATGACACATGGTGCAACAAGGATTGCTGTGACATAGTTTTGTTCAGGCACTAAATATGTGGCACTTTCATATGGTGTCAGAATTTCACACACTTTCTCAAAGGTAGAAATTTCATAATTAGTGAGATGAGGACAGTCAAGCTGCTCTAAATTATAAGCAGGTGTTTAAGTACAAAACACACCATAATTAGCTTGACGTTCCAGCGTGCTGCATTAGCAGCCTATACAATTTCGTCTCTCCTTCTAGAACATTTAATGTATGAGCAGAACGCGTTACATATGCAACATTACTTGCTGTTTTGACCCTTACAAAATGGGACTGCATCGTGGAATCCTCTAATTACGAGTTGTAAGGTGAGGGCAAAGCAGGTATCATGTTCAGTAGGCATGGCATCAGTGATGTCTACTTGCTCAGGAATTTCATCCTCTGTGACATCGTGAGAGTCCATAATCTCTGGTCCATTCTCTTCAAACCCTGGAAGTAGAAAGTCTTCACCATATAGGCTACACTATCTGTTGTGATATTGATGAACTTAAGTATCACAACAGGCAAGTGTTTCGTCCACTTGCAGGACAATGTTTTCTGCTGTGTGATGGCCACGAAACCAGATTAACATTACGGTACTTATTCCAGTGCCCAGTTCAGGGTGTAATGTCCTGAGATATCTATAAACCCTCGCATCTGGCAGCTGGACCAGAGGTCAGTACAGAGTGAAACTGAATCAGCCGTTGTATTTTTTTTTTTCCATCAATGAACCCAGTTCCATCGATTTTTTTCTTTAACACTGAAGATGTCAAGCATTTCCTGTTGGGAATGGTGTATCAAGGATTCAGAGAATTAAGAAGGGTACAAAAAGTTGCTGCTTTGCACAAAAGACAGAGGAAACAGATCCCTAACAATGACCATCACAACTGCATCCATAATTTTCTGTTGCCTGTAATCACTGGCGCCATACTTCTTTACACTAATGGTGAGGTCTTCCACGGTAGTTCTGGTTGGAAAGTGATACTGTTGGCTGGGATCTGGAGGTGTATCTTTAGATGTGTTGTCAAGTCTGATATCCTTCTTCTACAGAAAATTTGTGAGTCAGTGCTTGCATACTGTTTTCTTATTATCCTTTTGAGTGTTGAGGACCTGAAAATGATTCCACACTGACATTCTTGCTGAAGTCTTGAGAAAGTCACAAAAGTCAAGACCGTTGAGGAAAAAGGCCTTCCTCTGGACTCAGTCAGGAAAGGACGAAACTGATCAGTCGTGTACTGGACAGATCTACACAGTATCAGCACACAAATGGTGTCCTAGTGTCACCTCTTGGCAGGTGCTGCCATTTATTTTGGGTGAAATGATTTTTTCCCTTCTCCAAGCAAACAGCTGAATAACAGAAACTCAGTAATTATGCATGTAATTTTCCAACTAAGAGTTAATAATAAGCCTATCTGTAACAGAGCAGTAGCAGACTTCTACTACATTGTCTTCAGTTATTATAACCAAAATAAATATACTAAAATTACTATTGTTATTATTGAAAGAACATGTAATTGCCTATTACATTTGCATATTATTGTTACCAATTACTATTTTTATTATTTAGAGAACATGTAATTGCCTATTACATTTGCATATTATTGTTACCCCATGTCTGACTTACATGATATGGTTATATACAGTAGGGAGAATGGATATGAGTAGGGTGGCAAAAACAGCATATGGAATGAGTTTCAAGGTGGGAGGAGGGGTAGTAGATCAATAATCAGGTGCAGAGGTAATGGATAATGGGCGTGCTTGTGGGAACGGAAGGTATGGAAATCTGACGAGGCTAAGAAAATGAGAAGGGATCGAGCTGGCTGGATAAATTTTGTGTGTAGGAGTGTATGCAAAGGTTTAGTATCCCATTTTTTATCTTAACAGTCGTCAGACTAAGTCTAATAGGTAGATATGAAGATGCGTGTGGACAGGTGTGTCTATCAGACGGACCCAGGATTCTGGGAGTTTAAATGGTTAATGAATGAGTGTAGGACCCATTCATCTGGCATACTGTTGTTTAGTTCTCACACTGGTGTTCTTTCCTTTTCCTAGCTTTCTGTACCCTACTTCGCCCGACCTGCAAGTGGGAAAGACTGTATGATAAAGATGATGATGTAATTTAGATTAAAACACTGTGTAACAACCGATAAGTCAGACTTATGATCTCACTTTATCTATTATCCATCAGCCTAGCCTTGTCACAACTTTCTATACGTAATAAATTCCCATAACCTATCAGTCGGTCTACTGCCTGACTCAACAAAAAGACGACATGGGCAACGACCCTGCTGCCACGATACACCATACCCATTATATATGCAAGGACTGTAACCTAAGTGGCACGGAAGATTTTGTTGCACCTATCCTTAATAAATTTTTTATGCATATTTCACCTTAGTATTCCAGTCTTAAGTTTTGTCATTTATATAATTTTTATTACTAGCATAGCCTCAGGAACGGAGAGGAAAATAAAATGTTATAATATGAACGACGATGAATGGCTGAGGAAGAGGTACAACGAAATCTCGCAAGCCATTTAGAGCACGATTCTGTCTTCCATTGATACCGTACCTGACCTCTCCATTAGGCAGGAATACTGTACCTTACTTCAAGACAGGGAAAGTAACAGAATGAGTAGGCTAGTGCAAGTCTCTCTCTCTCTCTCTCTCTCTCTCTCTCTCTCTCTCTCTCTCTCGTTACTGCAGTCTACCGTGTCAATATCAAGGGTCCTTTCCTCCCTCTCTGCTTCCCCCTCCCCTTCTTCCTGCGCTTACTTCCTATCTCCTTCCACTTCCTTATTCCCCCCCTCCAACTCGGTCCTCCACCTCCCTCCCTTCCATCCCTCCTCTCGTTTACCTCCATTTATCCTTTCTCCTCCATACATTCATCTTTCTCCTCAAATCCCATCTTGCTCTCCCACTATCGCTCCTTTCCTCCCAGCATGCCCCTACCCCCTTCTTCCTCCCTCCCTCATTCATTCACCCTGCTTCTCCATATCCTGTTATTGTACGCCAGCTTTTGCTGTCTGCATAAATATACGTGTGTGTGTGTGTGTGTGTGTGTGTGTGTGTGTGTGTGTGTGTGTGTGTGTGTGTGTGTGTGTGTGTGTGTGTGTGTGTGTGTGTGTGTGTGTGTGTGTGTGTGTGTGTGTGTCCATATGTGAGTTCACTTTCTCCCCTGTGCGTCGTCCAGCAAATTGGTCAATGTGTAGCTCCCTGTGAAAGTTAATCACCTCTTCACTCACATCCATTATGCATACCATTGTCGATGTTGGTGTATATATCTGTGTATTCACATGACTGACCTCTTTGTGTGTGTGTGTGTGTGTGTGTGTGTGTGTGTGTGTGTGTGTGTGTGTGTGCGCACATACCCAAGCCAACAGACGCATACAAACACAAAGGGCGGGTCCATTGTATACACTATTTTTCTTGTATGGTTGAGTTGCGCCATTAACATACAGATGACCTTGGTGTGTGTGTGTGTGTGTGTGTGTGTGTGTGTGTGTGTGTGTGTGTGTGTGTGAGAGAGAGAGAGAGAGAGAGAGAGTAGAAATGGCGGAAGGAGAAGAGTAAGAGTGGGTGAGAAAAGATGACGACAAATGTAGGAAAAAAAAAAAAACAGGGAGAAACAATAAAGCAGAGAAAAATGGGAGAACGGGGGAGGGGGGGGGTAAGAAAACACATGACAAAGGGAGAGAGGAAACACCAAAACGACGGCAATTTTAGAAGGAAATCAAGAGGAAATAACAGAAGGGGAAGGGAAAAACTTGTGTTGTGTGAGCTGGTGGGGGGGGGGGGCGAGGCGATGGTGAGTGGTGGAGGAGAGTGGGGGAGGCTGTTGAAAGACGAAGGTAGGAGTAAGAGTGAGGGGGGAAGTGTGAAGCTGAGGGTGAGTGAGAGAGGATGAGAGTGAGGGAGGGGGAGACTAAGAAGAAGGGAGGTGAGAATGACCGGAAAGAATGAAGATGGGATTAAGAATCAGAATGAATATGAATGTTAGTGTGAGAGGGGAAGGACAATGATTGACGGTATGAGAAAGAATGAGGAATGAAAATAAACATGAGTGACCTATGTGAGTGATGGTTCGGTTGCAAAAGATTAAGAGAAGTTGAGAAATGGTTGGAGTGAGAGTGAGAAGGAAGATCGCGGTGTAGAGTGAAAATCAAGGAGGGGGGGAATGGGAGTGATGAAAGTGTGACTGTAGGGAAGGGAGGTGAAAATGAAGCAGAGGATACGAGTGAAATTGTAAAATGATAGAAAATGTGATGAAAATGGGACTGGATATAAGGCGTCGAGTAAATATGGGAGAGGAAAAATCATGTAAAACACTGAAAGAAGATAAGAATGACCAAGGAGGGAGACACTGACGCAGAGGATGACAAAGATGACACAGAAAGATGTGTGAAGCTAATCCGGGAGCCTCAGAGCTCTTCGGGTGTTGCCCCTTAGTGTGTGTGGTGTGGTATGGTGTGGTGTGGGTGGCAGTTGGCTTATTTTGTGTGACATGGTGTGGTGTGGAGTGGAATAATGTGGTGCGGTACGGCTTCGCTTCAGCCGCAGAAGTCCGTGGAAGTGAAACACCTAAGGTTCGAAACATTAGTATGAGACAGACCGACACAACCTAATGGAACAATTAATCGAGATGGGGGGGGGGAGAGGAGGAGAAATAAATAAAAGTAAGCAAAGAAGCGGGAACAAAACTGAGATGGGGAGAGGAACAAGATGAAAATTGAGAGAGAGAGAGAGAGAGAGAGAGAGAGAGAGAGAGAGAGAGAGAGAGAGAGAGAGAGAGTTACGATGGGAAAAGAAAGTGATGAAGAGGGTGCAGGTGACTATGGAGCCGAGGGTGTGAAAGTGAGTGAGTATGAGAGAGAGAGAGAGCAATAGCGACAAAAAGTGCGAGGGGCGGCAGGAGTCATTTAGCAAGAGGCGGGACGGGTATTTTAGTTTATGTCGTTCATCACTCTCTCTCTCTCTCTCTCTCTCTCATTTATATTCTTCCTTTGTCAGATTATCTTCTTTCTCTTCCCAGCATCCTTCTTCCCTCCCCTCTCCTTCCCTTCCCTACCCTTTTCCCCATCTTTCGACTTCTCTTCATCCAAATCTTCCATCTTCCACCTTTCTCAAATTACCCTTTTTTGCCTGTCATCCAGTCATCTCCCTTCTCTTCTTCTTCCCTTCTCCGTTCCCTATTATTCTCTCACTCCTCATTCCTCTTTCATCTCTATTCTTATGTCCTTCTTCTTTCCCCTTTTCTCACTTCTCCCTTTGCTTCCTGTATATCATCATTCCTTCACTTCTCTATTCCTCTACCCTTTTTTCATTATCTCTACGTACCTGTTGTCCATTCCTGCTCCCTTTCTCAGTTCCCCCCCCCCTCTCTCTCTCTCTCTCTCTCTCTCTCTCTCAACCTAAAAAATTACAGCCTTCGCCCTTTAAAAAGTTGTTCCCTCAAAAGTGTATTTTTTAAGCTCAAGACTGACGTGGATAAGAGGGCTGAAATCTGATAAGCTTGAGGCCCGTGTTCTGGTGTGTGTGTGTGTGTGTGTGTGTGTGTGTGTGTGTGTGTGTGTGTGTGTGTGTGTGTGTGTGTGTGTGTGTGTGTGTGTGTGTGTGTGTGTGTGTGTGTGTGTGTGTGTGTGTGTGTGTGTATACCTCTCCTGTAGTGTACAAATATAGCCCTCTCTACATGTGTGTAAAAGTACAGTTTCTACATTTTTGTTTGCGCCCATTTATTGTACTTTTTGTGGAATTTATGCATAAAAATACATTTGTACGGTCGACTATATGGAACATTTACCATATGTATTAATGTATTTATTTATGCATGCAAGCGTGAGGATAAGCCTGTATGAAGAACAATGTTGTATGTTTGTGTCTGGACTGCGTTGGAGGGAGGGTAGAGTGATTTGTTTTGGGAGAAGAATCCCAAGAATCTGAACTTGGAGAAGTGAAAGTGGTGAGGACGGTGTTAGATGGTCTGGTGTGATGTGGGTGTTAGATGTTGTAGTGTGGTTTCAAGTGGTAATGGATGGAAAGAATAGCGATCTCTGGTGTGAGGTGTATAGTACGAAGTGTTGTCCGGTGTTGCAGTGTTAAGGGTAGCATTGTGTGTGGTGGTTTGGTGTCAAGTGTAGGACTGTGTGGTGATGTGGTGTCAAGAGTGGGATTGTGTGGTCTAAGGTGAATTATGCTAGGTGTGTGATGACAGTCAGATGATGTGGCATTACATGGTTAACTATCAGGTGCTGACGGAAGTTTATTCTTAACCCATCGTTCAGCTCCTCCTAATGCTCCCTCTTATACTGCTCAGAATATATTATCCCAGTGAACAATACGGGGTCGGGGACAGGAAGGCACTGAAAAGTCGAATTTTTCTACTATTTTAGTTATATCTGCCTGTGTGTGTGTGTGTGTGTGTGTGTGTGTGTGTGTGTGTGTGTGTGTGTGTGTTTGCGCGAGAGAGAGAGAGAGAGAGAGAGAGGGAGGGATGGAATGGACCTTGTCTTGTAAGCTGTCATCAGTAGGGACAGCTGCTAGTCAATAGCCATTATCTCTAAAATGCAGTTTTCTAACAAATATTAGGTCCATACCGGGAACTGTGTTTATTTTACTAGCTGATTTTAGGCTAGGCATTTAACCTAAATTATGATGCTTCCATCTGGCTCTACAGCAACCGCTAATAGTCGCGAAATCTTTGTTGAACTGAGTGAATTTAAGACGTAGCCCTTTGTACAAAAGGGACAAGTATGAGTTAGTCTTCAGATCTGACTTCATTTTTTAAATGTTAGTGGTACTTCACTTTTCAACACGTAATAATTTATATCTATCTATATATCTATCATCAAAATCTTTTCTGAATCATCAGGAGCGTTGGAACTCAGGTCTAGGCTAGTTGGACCGACATTTAAGGCGAGAATGCCCAGTCTCGTTCATCTCTGACCTTTATACTGGGTGTAATAAAACCCATCTTTCCCTCCGTTATACGTCCTAATGAGATCCATCAGGCGGAAGCGCCTAAACCCACTAAACCATCAGACGTCATTTGGTAATAAGGTTACGACCTGGCGAAGTACATGATTTCAGTGTAAAGTCAAGCCTGATAGTTGCACTACACAGGGTGAGTGGATGGTGGTCATCTCACCAACCACAGCACAGGTGATTAACATAAAACAATTTCACCTGTAATAGCTTGGGTAATAGCTAATCCATCACGTATACCTACTATTAATCTGACTTAATTCATTACTTGTTAACCTAGTTGTATCACACCTTTCTACATTCAATCATTTATCTTGTCAGTTTTTCTACTAATCAAAATCCTCAACAGGAAAACCTACTCGGTAACGACCACTTCTGCCACTACACACATCCCATCTTATATATGAATGGGTTATATGTTAAGTGGTAAAGGAGACTTCACAGATCCTCCACGATTTACTCGTATTTCTATAATCAGGATGAATTTTGTATTAATCAACTACACTTTTTTAAAATGTGAATATTATAGCTATAAAGGCTCAGGATTGCTTGCTCTGGTTTAGGTGGATCAATTTTGAAACATACCAGTAGATATGACATGGAGTTTCTTTTCGCCAGATCACGACTCTAGCGATACCATTTGGTCTTCTTTCATTATCAGTCTATTTTGTTAATACTGTTTTTCTCTCATTTGTAATATTTCTAAACTAGATCCCACATTTGCATGGTATCAGTATCATGAAAAAGAGATCACTCCATCCTTTGAGAACCAAGGATCTGTGATATTCTGCAATAACACCCATGACTTTATTGGGCAAATGGAAATGCAGCAACACCTTGAAGACTGTAGGCTTTTTATTGACTCTTCAAACAGAACCATAAAGCAGTTCTACATAACATCAGTGAGGTCGCACCAGTTATGGTTGGTCACAATGCACAAAAAAAACAAAAAACAAAAAAAAATATGACAACATGAAAACACTGATATCAGCCTTAAAGTATGACCATCATATCTAGCTACATATGTGGTGATATAAAGGTGATAGCAATTTTACTTGGCTTCTATGGTGGATACACAAAACACCCACGGTTCCTCGGTTTTTGGAACAGCAGAACTGACGACCAGAACTACACAAAAAATAAGCTGGTCAGAAAGGAAAGAACAAGTTCCAGGTTCAGTTAGTGAAAAGACTGTTCCACTGCTGAATCCTAAGAATGTATTATTGCGACCTGTTCATAGAAAGCTGGGCTTAATGAAGAACTTTGTCAAAGCCCTGAATAAAGAAAGCAGAGACTAAAATAATCTTGAACTTAAATTTCCGCAAATCAGCTATGTAAAAGTGAGGGCTGGAATCGTTGTGGCACCTCAGATTCGGGAACTAATAAAGGAAAAAAGTTCTGAAGAATCCCAAACTGAACTAAAATGAAAGGCATAGGAGAATTTCGAAAATACTGCTATGAATTTCTAAGGATTATACGGTCTAATAACTACGATAAAAATGTTCTGGATCTCTTGATTAATTTCAGAAACCTGGGAAAGAAGAATAAGTGTAAACAGTGGCGAATATTTATTCTGATTCCCAAGGGGATGGCTTTTGAGACCAAAGAGTACTTATGTAGAGAGAAAGGCCACTGGCGAGGAAAGTGACCTGATTTACCAGCTTGTACATTCGCCAAACTTTCCAACTGGGCCACCTAGCAGCGAAAGGTGGGTAACCGGTGCTGGCAACAATGTATCTGTTTGTTCGTGTGCACATGCCCGACGAAAGTTCGGATCATCAATTCTCGTCTTCCGTAGTGAACCTCCGTCAGAGTTCATCCCAATATTCAGTCGACAATTTTTAGCCAACATAATCTCAAAGGAACTTCTTGAAAGTACTGCAAAATGCGAGAATTGAAAACAAGTAAAATAATTTAAAAGACCACATCTTTACATACACTACATATTTAAAAACATATTATTTTTCATTATTACATGATAAACCCATGGCTAAAAACTGTCTACTGAATACTGGGGGGAAGAACCGTCTTGTGACCGACCCTTACGGTAGAAAAACAGATACCGGTGTCTGATTGTTCGTTTTGCATTTCGCCAGTCCTGGGCCGGTCTCGATTAAACCTACTGAAATACCATTCTTGATCCGAGACATGATTAGATAAGTTAGGTCGTTAATTGTTAAGGGATTACTCATTGGGCGGATATTAATTTAAACTAAGTAAGAGACAGAGAGGAAATGTAGATGTCGGAGGTTGAAACTCGTTCGTTGAGGCAGAATACTGTCTCGAGTCAGTTAGTCGTGAGTCGACCGACGTGATGTATCCACCCCTGAGATTTCAGTTGCCAGTAACCAATCACATAAGTAATATCACTGGCAGTAGTGATATAAATGTCCCAACAATTCATGAATCAATGGCAACTGTGCTTAAAATGACTGGGAGCTTTTGCATACTCTGATGCAGAGGTGGTATCTTCATATTCCTATGGTTCGGTGATTTCTCGATGGGCGTGTAAATGTGTGACCTCACACATAAGCGGCACCGCTCGCAATCAATTTCCCTTGTAATGTGTAATTCAGTCATTCGTTAGATGTAATGACCATAGTCAAATGAAATATGATACGGTAAGTCATTATCATGGCTGATATTATAATAGCCATATTCGACAATAATATGCATAAACTCTTTACCTGTTGAGGAGACAGTATTTTAACCTCCTACCTCTTCGTGGTGCACCACAGAACACAAAAACATCCACCTGACGTACTACCAACGAGGAAAGAAGCAACCGTTAACAGTGTCCGAACATCATCGTAAGGTTTATTGGTCAGTGTCATTCAAGACGTGAATATGGCAGGTAATCTTACTTGTAGCTGGACGTAGATGTTAGGTAAAAGCATTCCTCTCCAATCTACACTGATAATGGTATCAAGTGATAACCCTATGAAATGGAATGACTGATATAAGGAGGGAGTGAGAGAAAGGGTTGGAGCGATTCTAGTATTTAGTGCATTAACATGTTATCGTAACAGTGTAACAACATAGAAAATACAATGTTTAGTATTGTTAAGAATGCAAATATTTAGTTGAATGCTAATGGATCTCAAAAACTAGTTCAGCAATTATTATCACTGACGGTATGAATAACGTAACCCCTCCCCCTCGTCCAGCTCCTGCCCTGGCCTTCACTATGCCAGGCTCCCCCCTTAAGCAGCTCTCTCACCGGTTCGACCAGTTCCAGGAAACGGTTCGCATGGCATTGTTGCGTGCCACAGGTTGCACGGACCAAGGCCAGATAAGTATAGTATAATATATTTCGCTGTATTATATATAATAGCATATAATTTTACCATAATATTGTATATATTACCTGATTATAAAATAAATATAGTCATATTTATTCGGCCTTGGTCAGCGCAACCTGTGGCACACAACAAATTTCCGTGCGACCAGTTTCATGCACTGGCTGAGCCGATGGGAGAGCCGCCTTACTCCTGAGACATTTTTCTCCCCACCCAACTCCATACCCAGCCGTTTATGGAATGAACTCTGACTCTGACGGAGGTTCACTACGGACGAAGTGGGTTGATGATCCAAACTTTTCGAGCATGTACACACGAACAAACAGATACACTGTTGCCAGCACCCGTTGCCCACCTCTCATGACTTGGTGGCCCAGGTGGAAAGTTTGGTGACTGTACATAAGTTTCACTAAGGTAGGCAAAAAGTCGGATTAAGTAGTACGAGTACATGAAAAGTAGAACATTTCCTTACTGGCAGTCACATCTGGCACCCTCGCATCACCACATTGGTGCTAGTTTTAAATGCTTGGGTTGCTACAATGGATCAAGTAACATTATTCTGATGTTATATTTTTTGCAGTTTCAGTATCTCTCTATTTTAACCCGCCGCGTTCCGGCTATTTTTAGCCCTATGGGTCACTCCAGTGCCGGCCATTTTTGGGACCTTTTTTTTTTGGCTAAAAGGATAGATTTTGATGTGGAAACAACGAATTTCGCCATTAAAATGCTCACCGAGGCTCGGAAATGAGTTTTATTGAGTCCTGCATACTCGTGTACAGGTACAGCCACTCTCTCACTCTCACCACATACGTGAGAGAAAGCCGTTTTTTATGTAAGGTATACTCAGATATTTATGCTGGGAAGGTATAGCAATGTTCAGTACACTTTTCTGATTACTTATTACTTCAGCATCTATCACAATTTGCGTGTCTTTCTCATTGTGAATGCATTATCTTACACTTACTTGAAGATAGGTACAACCTTACTTCATTACATACAGTCCTGGCACTTACAAGAAGGTATTTACAACTTTACTTCACTATACAATCCTTACACTTACAAGAAAATATTTACAACTTACATGAAAATATTTACAAAATGCCTTCACTATGTAGAGCACTGGGTGAGGCACACAGGCAGAGTGAGGCAGAGCGAGCGTGAGGGAGGGAGCGAGTGAGTCTATGGCCTTGACAGCCTGGGGGATGGTAGAGGAACATTTACCTTACATGCCTGCCATTTTTTACCCGCGAATCTTGAAATATGCAGTCCGTGAAGTTTTTTATTTTAAACCGTTTTAAAACAGCACTGGCACTGGCTGCGGCATTATGTCAGACCATTTTAAATCAGCACTGGCACGCGGCGGGTTAAATAACTGCATTTTCAACGTAAAAATTGTTTTTATGGATAACTGTAGGTTTCAGTCTGCACTTCTTCTATGTTGCCTGAATTATACAGGGGGAAGGGGGGAGGGCGATTACATAGGACATCTCCCCTGGCCCAGATGCCAGGGGAGATATATCCCCCATATCCCCTCCAGGATTTATGCACATAGTAAAGATTCACTTCCTTGATGTTCATTTGGACTACTTTCCTGTATGTTTAGGTGTGTTCACCGAAGAACACACACACACAAAAAAGCCTACATGAGGACATTACAACACGGAAATTGAAATACAGTATAACAATGGCTGCCAACTACTGCAGGAGTCTCAATAGGGATAATCCAGAGAAAACCCAAAGGAAAGAATCCGGATGATTGGCATTCGCTTCATCAAAATAACCCTGAACCATTAAAGCTATTCATCTATTACTGACCATGGAGTAGGCCTGTTCTGATAAATTCTATGTGTCTTGCTACCGTGGCCTATGTGTTTTGTGTATATCTATGCATCTGCCTATCTAATATATATATATATATATATATATATATATATATCCTCTGTGGTACAGTCGTAAAGTGTGCGTTTTCGTACACTGAAGAACGAGGGTTTGCACCCTGCCAGGGTAATAAACTTTTGGAGCGTTCTTCAGGCCACGTATTGCATTGGTGGACACAAAGGGTGCTGTGGTTGAAACAGTGTCGCACACAAGTATGCTTGCACCCAGTTGCCGTGCACGGGCCAATTACACTTGGTTCACAGATTACACCCATATCAAAAGCCACTCCAACACTATAATTACACTTACAAGCACTTCTCATCATACATACAATCTCTACAAGACAGCCTAAGCCACTTGTTAGACATACATTGGCTGTATCGTCCCCACTTCTGTCGTGTTAGGCTGATCCTGATGAGATGATATACTGTGTATATATATATATATATATATATATATATATATATATATATATATATATATATATATATATATATATATATGCACACACACACACACACCGGTATATACTATATATATATATATATATATATATATATATATATATATATATATATATATATATATATATGGTTTATATACATGGGGTGGTTGAGGTTGATTGCTCATGCAGTGCCACTCAGGGATGAGTGAGGCTGGTCACTCTCATATTACATGTCGCGACCAACTGCCTAGCCCCGGGCTCCCACGCTCCTCATGCAGGATTGGATGATGGAGGGATGGATATATATATGGAATATATATATATATATATATATATATATATATATATATATATATATATATATATATATATATATATATATATATATATCAACAGCAGCAGCAGCCATTTAAGTATTCACTGCAGGACCGGCCTATCCTGACCGAAGTCGGGACGATACAGCCAATGTATCTCTACCAAGTGGCTTAGGCTGTCTGGTAGAGATTGTATGTAGGGTGAGAAGTGCTTGTAAGTGTAATTGTAGTGTTGGAGTGGCTTTGGATGTGTGTGTAGTCTGTGAACCAAGTGTAATCGGCCCTCTCAAGCCGACTGGGTGCAAGCATACTTTATAGTATGCGACACTGGTTCAACCACAGCACCCCTTGTGTCCGCCAATGCAGTACGTGGCCGGGTGAACACTCCCAAAGTTTATTACCCTGGCGGGGCGCGAACCCTGGTTCACCAGTGTACGAAACACTCTATCACTGTACCACAGTTATTATATATATATATATATATATATATATTGTCAAGAATTCGAGCAAGTGCATTTATAAATTCGTGACATTGTACTTTAGTGAGAAAACCACGAATTCTAGTGGAATTCCCACTGAGCATCACTCAGTTCAACCGTCCTCATATTCACTCTGATCGGGATGGTTTTCAGAACATTTCTCACTGTTTCACAAATAATCATTCTTATCCATGACATTAGGGCTTTCACTGAGTGATTTATTGTGAGCCTATATCGCTCACTTTCCTTCTGTTGACCGTTGAAGTTAGGCCATGCCCTACTTCCGGTGAACATGGCCATCTCTCACCCCCTTTCATAGTTTGAAGTCAGTCAGCTTTCAGTCGCCTCAAGGGTAGGACCATTTGTGCCCAGAGTAGAGTAGCGCCTCCGTTGTACTGCGAGTTCCTGAATCTCCACCTGGACAGTGAATTGGTGAAGCGGGCTTAGCGAATTGCAGCATTTGATATTCATCATGGGCATCCAGTCTTTTCGTTCGGCTCCCTTCCACTGACCAGTATTTTTGTTCATTTTGCTAGGCTTAAGTTAAATTAGTTTTTGAATGAGCGAGTGTGTGTATTGTCCTTGTTATTTTGAATTCATTTTTGAGATTCATATAACATAAATTTATTTCATGGTAATCAATAAATTTGCAGTTCTTTTCCTTGAGCTTAATATGATTAGACCCGTGTTTTATTTCTCCACATTAAGCTTATTTTAGTTGCCGCTCCTAGTTTGCACAAACTCTTTACAATATTCGTAACTGGTACTTAGGCCAGTTCTTTTGTATCAAACTTAAATCCGTTGTGCCAGCAAGAAGCTGAGCTGAGCACCAGCAAGAACCTGTTTAGTACTATTAGCATTAGTTATTGATTGTCAGGGGTGGAGTCACTTTCTCAAGAAGCTAACAGTACTACAAACAGCACTCGTGAGTAATTAGTCTCCACTATGTACTGTTGAGAAAGTTTATAAATTCTCGTCTTTAGAGAATCGGCGACGTAAGCCAGGATAAAGTAAAACTCACTGCTTGATTTTCACAAGTCAATTCCCTGTCTCTATTTTTAAGTAACATCCAGCATTTTTAATTCATAAATTCACATCCCCCTGTGACATCTGGCGACCTCATTCCAGGATTTTAACTCCTAGTTCTAAAGTTTTTAACGAGATAATACTCACTCACTCACACTTAGGTATTTAGCAATAAAGTCTGTAGGCACTGTCTTTCTGGTTGCTATTGATTCATCTCTATTTTTACATAATAGTTTTCTCAGTCAGTTGTTTTTTTTAATTTTCTTTCTTTACCAGTTTAACTAGATAAAACTGGTCACCACCAACCTGTGCCTATATTCTTTACTTTTGATTATTGGCATTTCTCTGCAAAATAGCAGTCAGTACTCAGTCTTTTGTCTACTCAGCCTTAGTTGAGTTAGCATTATGGCTACTAATATATATGTACAGGAAGCCAAAGATATGGGGCTTAGCGACCCCAAACAAATAAAGGAGTACATCCTCTCTTGGTTTAGTTACGAGCAGCAACGTGAGAATGATGTTCGTGAAGAGCATCAAATTCAGCATGAGGAACGTGAGAGAGAATGTGAACATGAGAAAGAACAGCATGAGGAATGCGAGAGAACGTGAACACGAGCGAAAACAATGTGAACAATGCAAGAGAGAACGCGAACATGAGCAAGAACAATGCGAAAGGGAACGTGAATATGAGCGAGAACAATGAGAGAGAGAGAACGAGAACATGAACGTGCCGAGCGCGAGGCACATGAGAAACATGAACTTGAGATGCTGAAACTCAAGCGAGACTCCTTGGCTTCAGACACATCTGGCGCAGCTAACCCAAGCTCCACAAGCGCTCTCCCTGCACATGTTCTGGCAACCCCACACATCAAGCTTCCTCCATACAAGGAAGGCGAGCAAATCGAGCCATTCATAGCTCATTTCGAAGACATGGGTCAGCTGTACCAGCTGGATGAGGCAGCTAAGCGGCTCCAGTTTCTTAGCTTGTTTGAAGGCCCTGTCCTCGATATTCTCCACAGAATTCGTGGAGACAATCTCACGTATGAGATGATGAAGGCCACACTCGTAAAAAGCATATAGTCTCACAGTTGACAACGCCAGGAGTCAGTTTATAAGGGCACATCTACAAGAAAAGGAGACTGCTGTTCAGTTTCTTGATCGGCTTACTGCTTACTTAGATAAGTGGATGGAGAAGGATGAAAGTCCTCCAACATGAAAGGGGATAATTGACCTTATGCTGCGCATGCAGCTAGAAATGTCGTGGCCTGCTGAGCTTATGGCTCAGCTTAAGATCTGCCAAGTAAGGGATGCCAGCCAAATGGTGGAGAAGACTAATGCATTCTTTACTGCGTATGAGTATCAAACTCGTAAGCAACACACCTGGAACAGGAAAGCTGACAAATTTGGGAAACCATCTCAGACTGAACCCCAGCATAAAAGCTGTTCTCAGAATAATGACCAAGGTCCAAACAAACCGCAGAAGAAGGACCAGGGGCAAAACAATCAGAAACCTGAGTGGAAGCGGTACGACAAGCAGTACCATAACCAGCAGCAGTATCAGCCACACAATCAAAGGTCGGAACTGTCCTTTTCAGTTCCAGCTCCAATGTATCGGAGGCAGGAGGTGAACGCAGCCTTCATTCCTCAACAACAGTATGGTGATGTCGTCCCTAGCAGTACGGGTACTTCCCCACAGTTCACTAGTCCCCCAGCGACAGTGAACCCTCCGCCACAGGTGGTCAACGCTCCATCTTCCCAGACAGTGAGTACGACCCCTCAGGTATCAAATTCTCAGGGCACCATGTGTGTCACATCATTTATTCAGCAGCCTCATCAGTGACTGGCTGCTTCCTCCACAGGCCCTCCCACAGGTAACAGTGCCTTCCTTGTTCAGCCAGGGTTTGTGGGAGGCATTCCTGTGAAGGTCCTGAGAGATAATGGTTCCTCAGGTTGCTCTGTCAGGTAGTCTAGTTCGGCCTGAGGAGTACACAGGTCGACAGATCCAAGATCAGCTTATTGATGGATCAGTGAGATTGTTCCCTGAGGCACATATCCAGGTGGCATCTCCATTTTACACTGGTACGACAGTCGCAGTTGTCATGCCAGAACCTTTGTTTGACCTTATTATAGGCAACATACAAGGTGCCAAGTATAGTTGCAACGTAGATGACAGTACTCAGACTTCGGCTGCAGTAACACGAGCCATGGCTGAGGCTCCAAATTGTGTCACCCTTGTGATCATTGCATCACCGCAAGATCTGATTTGTAGCCAAGATGTTGTCCAAGAACAACATTCTGACCCGACACTTGCTGCCGTGTGGAAGAAACAAAAGGGTAGAGTGATAAAGCATTCACGGGGAGGTCAAGCCAGGTTCCTTTGTAAACAAGGATGGTTCTACCGTGAGTCACGAACACCCCAGGGAGAGGTTCGACTGCAGTTTGTCGTTCCTGCTAAGTATCGGCAAGCAGTGTTAGAATGGGGTCATTGTTCTGCCTCAGGAGGTCACATGGGCGAAAGGAAAACCCAGGGCCGTATCCGTGCTGACTTTTCCTGGCCAGGAATGGGACAAGAAATAAATAGCTTTCTGCGTTCCTGCAATATGTGTCAACGTACCACTAATCAGGGACATGTCCTTCCTGTGCTGTTTGAATCCACACCCATAATCTCAGAGTCAGTTGAGAGACAGGGCAGTGGTAATGTGGGTGCAGACTTGATGTCTTGCCCGATGGCCCCACAGGACACATTATGTCCAGGGCCTGTACATACATATGTATCGTAGGTTAAGGGGAAAGTTCAAGAACCTTGTAGAGACAATCCGAGGCTGTGTTTGAATTACCTTGTGGTGTCTCGAGCTGTTTCCTCTCTGAGGATTCCCAGAGAATGCACATTATCCAAATGAGTGTTCAAACCCATGGTGGGTGTTAAAATGTGACCTGCCCAAGATTGTGTAGGGATTCTCAGCTTGCCAATGTTAATCATAAGTGTAGAGTAGGGTTTAACCAGTAAACTATAAGAGTCCTTCGAGATTCTGTCCTGGGACCACGTTTCCTGGTTAATAATAATGTAGGTTTAGGGTTTAACCAGTAAACTATAAGGGTCCTTTGAGGTTCCGTCATGGGACCACGTTTCCTGGTTAATAGTGTATCCAATACGAAAATAATGACGACCTTGAATGTACAAAGCTTGGCTGTCACTTAAAATTTTCGGCTAGGGCATACTATTTGTAACCTAAGTACCGACTGCTAGGCAGAGAGAGAGAAATTGTAATTTTATAAATTTTTTTGGTCACACTGACACTTTTGATGCTCCACCTTGATTGCTTTCGCACATGCAGCTGGCGAGTGTAGCAATTTTGTCGTGCAGATCAGCTGATCGTCTCTGCCGCATGCTGCCGCCTCTTCTCTTCTGCCTCGTCGTCTCTATCTACTATTGATTTGTATTATATAATTTTACACATAGGCACAGTTATGCCACAACACTCACACCTACACCGTGTATTACATACATCATGCTACATAACAATTACTTGTTAATGTAAATGTAGCGAACTTTTCACTGAGTTTGACCTGAGTACAGGATTTTTCACCGTCATCACGGGAGTTTTTTCCTCAAGCTTGCTTCTATTAACGTAAATACGAGGTTTTTACACTCATGGGCGACTGTGATTTTCTCATGTAGCAGGATAGTACACACACCACAGTGTGAATCTTGTGTGACCGAGTTAGGGTTTTATATGTATGTATATCGAAAATTTTTCTGAAGAAAAATTTGTTTTTGATGGGGAGTAATGTCACAAATTCGTGCAAGCATATTTATAAATTCGTGACATTGTACTTTAGTGAGAAAACCACGAATCCTAGTTGAATTCCCACTGCACATCACTCAGTTCAACCGTCCTCGTATTCACTCTGATCGGGATGGTTTTCAGAACATTTCTCACTGTTTAACAAGTGATCATTCTTATCCATGACATTAGTGCTTTCACTGAGTGATTTATTGTGAGCCTATATCGCTCACTTTCCTTCTGTTGACCGTCGAAGTTAGGCCACGCCCTACTTCTGGTGAACACGGCCATCTCTCGCCCCCTTTCATAGTTTGAAGTCAGTCAGCTTTCAGTCACCTCGAGGGCAGGACTGTTTGTGCCCAGCGTAGAGCAGTGCCTCTGTTGTATACCAAGTTCCTGAATTTCCACCTAGATGGTGAATTGGCAAAGCGGGCTTAGCGAATTGCAGAATTTGATGTTCATCACAGGCGCCCAGTCTTTTTGTTCGGCTCCCCTCCACTGACCATTTTTTTTTTTTTTCTAAGCTTAAGTTAAATTAGTTTTTGAATGAGCGAGTGAGTGTATTCTCCTTGTTATTTTGAATTCATTTTTGAGGTTCATCTAACGTAAATTTATTTCATTGTAATCAATAAATTTAGTTCTTTTCCTTGAGCTTAATGTAATTAGACCTGTGTTTTATTTCTCCACATTAAGCTTATTTTAGTTGCCGCTCCTAGTTTGTGCAAACTCTTTACAATATTCATAACTGGTACTTATGCCAGTTCTTTTGTATCAAACTTTAATACGTTGTGCCAGCAAGGAGTTGAGCACCGGCAAGAACCTGTTTATTACTATTAGCATTAGTTATTGTTTGTCAGGGGTGGAGTTACTTTCTCGAGAGGCTAACAGTACTACAAACAGCACTCGTGAGTAATTAGTCTCTGCTGTTTACTGCTAAGACAGTTTATAAATTCTCGTCTTTAGAGAATCGGCGAAGTAAGTCAGCATAAAGTAAAACTTACTGCTTGATTTTCACAAGTCAGTTCCTTGCCTCTATTTTTAAGTAACATCCAGCATTATTAATTCATAAATTCACATCCCCCAGTGACATATATATATATATATATATATATATATATATATATATATATATATATACTGTATATATATATATATATATATATATATATATATATATATATATATTTTAGGGTGGTCCTTATTACTAAGGGGGAAAATTATTACTTGAAATTTTTTTTTTGCTGGAAGTGTATATTATGAGATTAGGTGTCAACTTCTGAGACATCAAATTTGAGCCGAATTGGATGATAATTACTGGTGCCGTATCATACCCAAATTTTGAGCCTAATAAGCAAAAATGTTGTTGTGATAAAAATCTGTTTTATTTGAAAAAAGTGTTTGCTTTAGGCCTACTTCATTCAAGGCTACGTTCTAGTATTATTAGTTTTTTTTTTTTTTTTTTTTCAGGGATTTGCCTTTTGAATTATTACTATGCACTTATTTACCATGACTGAAATTAAATTGTCAATGAGAGAAATGAAAAGCAGGAGCAAAACCAAGATTTGGCTTGTTGTCCAACCAAGTGAAAGAGTACTTGGAAGTACGGTACCTTCTTGTGGAGAAGTGTTAGCGTGACTTTTCTACCTGATGCGAACAGAGACATGAACACTGACGGATTCAACATGAGTTCTGTCTGAGGAACTAGGGGGATTCTGGGAGAGAGCTCACATTCCTGCATCTGAGCCACGGAATCGTATCCCCAAAATCGAATCTCTATAAAGAATGGAGAAAATTGGAGAAGAGTAAGAGCCAGAATACAGAAAGAGAGAAGAAGAGAAAGAACTTCCAAGTACAGATGGAAAATCTCTCTGACATCGCACACAAGAATGCCTTCGACTTCATCAAAAATTGTTAGGATAAGGAGTTTCTTGTGACTCAGAGGAAGAAAGGGAGGTGAGGCTCTATGCTGCGTATTTATGTCAAACTCCAACGAAAAGAACGAAGACAAAGGAGAGGAGAAAATGTGAGGAATGCCACTGAGCAGTAAGAGAGGAAACAGTGGAGCTGGAGGAAAGCCCAACTAGATATGAAAACAAAACAGGTGACGTTTATAAAGATATAGCAGACCCTTTTCGGTTGCAGCTCCTCCTCTGAAACGCCAACGAGCACGGAAAACGGCTGTCACTTTTCCAGTTGCTGCTGCTCTAGGTCGGGCCAAGATTTCAGACTATGCTGCAGTCCATCTGCTTTCTGAGACCATTTCTGCCTGTGAACAATATTCAACAATGTATACTATCAACAGGCAAAGTATCCGCCGAGATCGAATCAAGAGTTGGAGGAAATCTGCAGAATGGCGGGAAAAATCACTATATCCAACTGTGCCACTTGTGGGGCACTGGGATGGAAAACTAATTCCCGATGTAACAGAAGCAAATGTCACTGAACGCATTCCAATACTCGTCTCAGGTGATTGAGTTTCAAAGCATTTGAATGTACCCAGTTTGGAATCAGGGACAGGAAAGGCCATGGCCAATGTCTTCACCGAAACCTTGAATGGCTGCAGTATTCGACACCACCGCCAGCAATACCTGATTGTGGGCAGGGGCGTGCACCCTTATTCAACGACAGTTACACAAGGATCTTCTCCACCTGGCTTGTCGGCATTACATTTTTGAGATCCTTGCTCAAAAGGCCTTCACCACTTGCCTTGGACCGTCCTCTGGTCCCGACATTCACATATTCACGCAGTTCAAAGCCAAGTGGAATACTATTGACACAACACGCTTTTAGACCTTGAATGACAATGAGGAAATGCCGGTGATTGATGGTGAGCAATGTGATGAGCTCATTGCATTTTGTATGAAACAGTTGCAAGAACTGCTAGAACTGTCCATTGTTGTCTTCGTTGGTGTACCGCCCCATGGAACACGGTTTCCGCACCTTGTCGCTTACTACCATGCCAGATGGATGGCTAAAGATATATACAGCATCAAAGTCTGTCTTTTCCATCATCATAAAAACATCACACTGAAGCTGGGCCGAGGATTGAAGCGGTTTGTTGTGTTCATCATGAAGCAATACCTGAAATCATGGTTCATGGCAACAAAAGCAGATCTAGCTCCAGCAAACGATCTGAGGCTTCTCCAGGATTGTCACTTTATCCTGATGAGGACATCTCACAAGTCTGCTTGAAATTATTCGGTTGTCACTAGTGGTATTTGTCAGAAAAATTAGTTGGACTGCCCCCCTCCCCCCCTTTTTTTTTTTTACCTGACTGTTGACCCTAAAGAGAAGAGAAAAATGGTGATGGTTCTTAACGAAGAAGGAAGCAAAGATCAGCTACACTGAGCAAGAGTTGAACTTGAGGCGACAGCTCGGAATCAGAAACAGTTTCAAGTTTTGTGGCCAGTAACACCAGAAGATCTTCACACTGCTTGGCCTTCCTCATTCATTCCTTGAATTCGATCCATCCATATGGGAAAGTAGTGAGGATTACAAGGAATGTGAGTGCATCGTCCAGGGGTTACAGGTAACAAATGACTTTGTTGAATGAGGGGTAGCACTGATTCAAGAGTTTAATCCAATGTTGACCATGAACGAAGATCAACGGCAGTTTCTTCTCCAGGTCGCTGAGCAACACAGGCAAGTGTATCCAGATGCGAAGAAGGTTACAGCTGGCAGCAAGTCATACAACTAGGGAACAACGAGTGGGAGTTGGATTCCCATGATACAGTCCCCAATGAGGGGCTAATACTCTGCAAAGAGGGCGACCTAAGTAACCCAATGACATAACATTACGCCAAAACAGTATAAATTTGAACATGATGCGGCAGCAGTTAAAATTATAGAATAAGCATGAAGATTTCCATACACCATATGTCAGTCAATAATAATGAAGTCCCGCAGCAGCTGAAGCAAATTTTTTCAAGTTAATTTAATTAAGGATCACCCTAATATACAGTATAGATAGATAGATAGAGAGATAGACAGAGATACATAGATATAGATAGACAGATATATATGTATATATATATATATATATATATATATATATATATATATAGCTCTTCATATCTATAAAGTTTCATTAAAACCATAGATGATGGGGAAATGAGTTAAATTTTTAAATTCTGCATACAAAAGTTATCTAGAATCACACAATTTAATTTGATAAAATCCATTATGCAGACTAACGTTATAATATTATACCTCGAGATTCTCTTCTTTGTTTTTATATACCGTACATAGTTCTACTACCGACATAGCCTTAGAAACCTATGAGACGATAAAATGATGCTATAATGCACAATTTAATCGCTGAGAAACAAGTGCTACAAAGTTTCCTGGGCCACCTAGAGTACATGTTGCAGCGATACCTACTCCCTCCTATAAACCGTTATATCTTACCTCAGGGCAGGTACAAGAATAGGGTGATGAAGGACATGAAAGGCTTCTCTCTCTCTCTCTCTCTCTCTCTCTCTATCTCTCTATCTATCTATCTCTGCACGATATTCCTTTTTCTTCCTCCTACAACCTCCAGCCGCTCAATCAGGAGAGTTTGTCCGCGCGTCTCTCATTAAACCCACTCGATCTGTGTCATGTTTCGTGGCTTGTTTTGGCTGGGAAGGGTTGATTTGGCCCACACTTGCGTTCTCGTCCCTCCTGGCACAGAACAGAAAACCAAATATACAAACAACCAAACCATCAGACCTTGCAGCAGATTACTTTTCCCCACTGAACCGGTAACTGTTTAATTCCTCTCTATATTTACCTTGGTCATTTCTGTCTTCTATTTTTCTACATTCGCACTCTTATTTATTTATTTATTTATTTACCCACGGAGGCTGTGCCATTCCCACAACTTGAATACTAACTTGGGTTTGCATGAAATTCGATAGCCCTGAGTCATTACGTACAATACCATGTCGACCCTACAATATGACTACAACTGGCCATCAGTTGGCCTAATGGGATGTAGATATCATCGTGGTATTAAGTCATTCTACTTGCTGTATTCTGCTTCCTCTTTCTTTTTGCCTCTTTCCCATTCCTCTTGACATTTTAAAATATACTAAAGCAAAGAACGAAATGGTGACGTCCTATAATAATTGCCTTGCCAAGGATAGTTGAACAAAAGAGGGGCAAAGTCAAAATTCATTCATTTTGAAATGCCTAGATACATAATGTTTCAGAGAATGGTGATCGTAGGAAGGGGGAAAGACTGAGCGTTGATAGATCCAGGGTTTAATCTGTTCTGTGCAGGCATAACCGAGATACCAGATAACTCTTGCATAACAGAGTTGGACAGAACAGGGATGAATGAGATGGGTTTTGCATCTCAGCCGTAAAGGGGTTGGGAAGGCAGGCATAGAGGGCAAAGGAGTAGTGTTCAGGGACTGTATTTGAAAATTTTCCTGATCTTAAGACATGGGCTAGTTATTCTATCGCCACTCGAACGGCTACGGTACCTTACCAAACACTTTACAAATAATGAAAAATAAGGAAACAAAATGCAAAGTTAACTTCTGGTATTTCACCGCTAAGGCGTCTTCTCCAACGTAAATATTGCTTAGGATCCTTTGTGAAAACGAATCCATTACCCACCTCATTCTGCTTCTCTCTGCATTTTCTCCTTACTCTTCCCTGTTCTCTTTCCGCGCCTTCTATTTCCAATTTTATTTTCCCTACTTGTCTCGTTCTACCTCCCTTTTCTCCCTTTTACATTCTCTATTCATACCATTTGCTATCATCCGTCCGCCCCCCCTCCCTCCCCATTTCATCCAGGGCCCTACCTCTATTCCAGCCAATAGGATTTCCCGTGTGTATTTCAAGCCGACTTCACACGTGATTAGATTGGTTCTGTAAGGCTTCACACACCCCACTACCTCCCCCTCGGTGTGTGTGTGTGTGTGTGTGTGTGTGTGTGTGTGTGTGTGTGTGTGTGTGTGTGTGTGTGTGTGTGAGAGAGAGAGAGAGAGAGAGAGAGAGAGAGAGAGAGCGTTATCATAGGTGTTCATTGCAGTATCACACCATAATTATACTCGTTGCGTATTCTGTATGGCTGAATTGTCTCATATATCATTAACATATAGATGACCTTGAGGCCTCTTGAGCGCCAGAGATTGTGGTGGTGGTGGTGGTGGTTGTGATGGTGGTAGCAACACTGGTAGGTGGGTGGGTGGGTGTGTTGTAGCTGTTGTAAGGGTAGATGTGATATTGGTGGTAGGAGGTGGGTAGAAGTGCTGTTCATAGGCCGCGGTGGTAGTTGTACTTAGATGTGTAATAGCGGTGTTGTCTTAGTGGGAAGTACTGGTCTGCGTTTGGTTCTTCTCTTTGCAAATGGATGTAGTAGACGTTGTGATGCCTGGGTGTGATGGCGAGGAGTGTGGTTGTGAGGGGCACAGTTTTGGTGTTGAGGACTGTGTGGCTGTGGTGGATATGAGTGTGTGTGAAGTTGTGGTGGTAAGAGGTGTACAGCTGTGGTGGTGAAACGTGTACGCTATGGTGAAGGTGGTTTTGCTGGTGATGTAAGTGGTGATGGTGAGCGATGGGTGAGGCTATTTTGGTGTGGCGTGTGGTGGTGACGGTGTTGGTGTTGACTGGCGATGATGAGCGGTTTTTTTTTTTTTTTTTTTTTTGTGGTGGTGGTGGTGGTGGTGGTGGTGGTCTGTGTGGTGAAGGTGAAAGTTGTGTGGGGTTGTGGTGAGACGGAGTGTGAGGGCTGGCAGGAGCGATAACACTGTAACTGCGGCCGACAACAGACAGGGAGTGAAAAAATGTTACGGGGAGGAAGAGAATGAGAGGATAGGGGGAGACATCAGAGAGATGGAAGGAGAGAAAGGGGGAAGGAAGAAAGGACGACTATAAAGGAGAAACGAAAAGGAAGAGAAAATGAGAGAACAATGAGCTACAGCGATGGGGAAAGCGGAAGGAGAGAGGGAAGGAGGGAAAGAGACAGATGGGAGGGAGGAAAAGAAGAGGAGAGATTAATAATACCAATAATAATAATAATAATAATAATAATAATAATAATAGGCAAGGGAGGAAAGATGAGGGAGAATAATGGTGTGACAGCATGGGCAGGGGGAAAAGTGAAATTGTAGGCGATTGGAGACATTTGAATGTTTGAGAGAGAGAGAGAGAGAGAGAGAGAGAGAGAGAGATGCCTACACGGTCCATTATCAATCGTATAGTAACTTTTAAGTCACCTTATTATGCATCCCACCCATTCCTCATCTTCTCTTAACATTATTAACAAGAAGGAGCAATCAAAGAATGCAATACCTGTGCCCTATAAATGGTCTAACTTCTGAGACACATGACTACAGTAGGACCTTCTCCTTCGACTAATTGTTTTGAAGATCGAATTTATTTCGTTCGTGCCTGACCCTCAACCCTTCCACTGTTTTTTTTTTCTTTTATGTATCCGACTCTGGGCATGGGCTTCACAGCCTGCTGCCAAGGCCCAGTAGTCCTCCTAAATACCTCTACATTTCACCACTTCGGCGCTAACACCTACCGTCCATATTTGGCTAAAATCAGATCATAACTGTTTTAGTTATTTTGTTCACACACAAACACACATGGATCAGATGTTGATCTTGTCGTGTCACCTCGACCTCTGATTGTTCTCAAATTCGATTCCCGTTGTTCTTCCGTTATCCCAATCATTTACACCAAGTTTCGTCTAAAATGGTTTATAGCTACTTAAGTTGACCTTTTTGAGTGACCTTGAAAATTGACCTGTTTTACAAAATGATAACAACCCCTTGACTGATCCTCAGCCCTTCCACCAAGTTGGATTATTAACAGATCGAAACACCCATAGTATAGTTGTAATCCCCCTTGACACACACCCAGCAAACCATTACACCCCTCAAGGTTGTCGCCCATACGGGTATATTTAAGGAATACAACTAGCAAACCACTCAGTAGAAATTAAAGCCTGTCGACTGACACTCCTTCCCAAAAATATGACATACAACAATGTACTGTAATTTACTAGAGATGTACCGATACCACCATTCTGACCGATACTGATACCATAAAATTGGACCGATACCGATACTACTACCGCTACCGATACCGATACCAGGGAGGGAGGGTGGTGCCTGCTGTCTGAGGACTGTGGCAGGGCCCTGAGCCGCTGATGCGAGGCTACCAACCTGTCTCGTACATGTCCATGGTGGCAGATGTGGCTCATTACCAAAGAATGTACTGTATTACTAAGCACCACGTACTCAAAATAATATGATACCAAATAATTGGATATTACCCATAATTTATTTTTCATCCATACAAAACATCCAAATTCTACTTTACAAAATAACTTCCAGTGAGTGATATTCCACGCACTGAATTTATTTTAATTATGTATCGGTAGTATCGGCAGAAAATCAGCCGATACCGATTCCGATACCGATACCCTAAGAACGGGACGATACCACCGATACCGATACCGATACATCGGTACATCTCTATAATTTACATCCAGGTCCTCAACCGTACAGGTACTTCGGGACAGACAAGGACAACATGAGGAACATTGCCAAAAGGTCTGACCGGACAGACTCGAACTCTAGGGTTTCAGCTGCGGGCTGGTTATACTATCACAGCACTACCGACATGCACGCACACACACACACACACACACACACACACACACACACACACACACACACATCGTGCACCTTAGCCACGCCGCGCGTAGTTGATTAGTTACCACCTTCGTTCCAATAATGTAATTTTCATTATTACTGGCCTACCACCTGAAGATTTTTCTTCTAATTATGACAGCCTTCTACAAGCGAAGAGATTCATTAAAGCTATGTGTGACCTCTCCATTTCGAAACGTCTCTCTAAAGCTCAATAACATTATTTTGAAACAGGACATAAGTTCTTTTTTTTTTTTCCACAGGACTGAACCTACGACTATATCCTTATCCTTTGACCTACTTATGCCAGCATATGATCATGTCACCACTGGAGCCACTGGAATACAATTAGCAACTTTAATCAAAATCCTTCTGTCAGTTGTATCAATAGTTAGCAAACGCGACGGCAGGTAAACTGATGGATATGGGTAAAAAAACAAAAAATGACGCAGTTTCCTCAAAATATTCTCATCTTCTTCTGCCCTCACATGCTGTGTCGCGATCCCACTGTAATCCGGTGGATAGACACAGACAGGGGCAGACAAATATAGAAACAATACACCCGTCCGCTCTGCTGACACGGGTATAAAAAAAAAAAAAAAAAGACAAATAGAATGAATGGGGAAACGAGAGAGAGAGAGAGAGAGAGAGAGAGAGAGAGAGAGAGAGAGAGAAAGGAGGCGGATGGAATGAGAGTTATCAGTGAGTCGTAATAAGTGGTTTGGCACAGTCCATATCAGGCTTCCCTTCGCCATCCTCGCACCTCCCTTCCACATTCCATCCTTCCTCCCTCCTTCCTTTCACGCCCCCTCCTTCCTTTCATACCTTCCTTCCTCCTTTCTCCCTCCCTCCATCCCTCTACGCCCCGTCCTTCTTCCCTCCTTCCATCCACGGTTCTCCCTTTCCCCATCCTTTCTTCCACTCACGTCCCCTTCTTCCTCCTTTTCCTCTTCCCTCCACGCCCTCCCTCTCCTTTCTCCCTCCCTCCTTCCCTTCATGCTCTCTCCTTCCTCCTCCTCTTCTTCCCTCCACACTCCCTACTTTCTCCCTCCTTCCTTCCCTTCCAGATCCCCTCCTTCCTGCATCTCTGCTTCCCTCCACACCTCATCCTTCCGCCCTCTCTCCTTCCTTCCATGCCCCATCCTTCCTTCCTGTTCAGTCTCTCTCCCCGTGTACCCCTGCTTTCTTGCAGAAATACTGATAAACCTTCCAGTTTTGCACGTTATGCCTTCTTTTTCTTTTCGTTTTACACAGGTGGATGGGCACTGACAAGGAACCTACAGGAGATAGTACAGTGCACCCTGAATGGATCAGCTGTGTCATCCACCCGGGATCCAAACCTCCTATTTCCCTGGAGATGGCAGCTGGAAGGCCCCTGGTCCGACCCTGATGAGGAGCTGCCTCTCACAAGGTGGTGACGGACCCCTACACGGTCTATGTATTGTATTATCTCTGTAGGAGGGCCCCACAGATGCAATTGCTTTCCTGTGGTGTACGGATCTGTTCGACTAGACTGGCCGAGGGTACGCAACAACAACAAATACTACTACAGCAAAAGCAACAGATGGACAGACACATACATAGGCAGATAGACAGACAAACAGATAGAAGTACAGACAGATAGAAAGGTACGCAGATAGACCGACTGATACTGACAGACCTTTCTCTCTCTCTCTCTCTCTCTCTCTCTCTCTCTCTCTCTCTCTCTCTCTCTCTCTCTCTCTCCCCCCTTTCATTCTCAAGGCAATTTCAACACGCTTTAGTATCCTTCCATTTCATTGCTTTCTTTCCTTCTCCGCTGCCTGCTTTCTTCATCATTTTCTTCCTTCTTCATGTTCAGTTCATCGTCTCCTTTCTACCTCTTTTTTTTTTCTTCTTTTTTCGTCCATTCTCTTTCTTTCCAACCTTTGGCTTATTTCTCTGTTTCCTGTTCATTTCCTTCGTTCATTCCCCCCTTTTCATTTTCTCGTTACCTTCTCCCTTTCTTCTTCCTTACTTTCTTCTTCCCTCCTCCCACCCTAGTCCCTCCTTCCTCTTTTCTCTCTTTCATTCCTCCTCTTCCCCCCTCTCCAGATCTTCTCCTCTTCCCTCTATCACTCTCCCTTCCTCCCCTCAACCATCCTCCTATCCTTCTTCCACCCTACCTTGCTTCTCTTTTCCTTCCTTCATTCATTCATTCATTCGACATTTTTTCTTCCCCTTCTCCCTACTTCCACTCTTCTTCCTTCCTACCTCTTTTCTTCCTTCCCTCCTTCCCTCCTTCCCTCCCTCCTTCTTTCCTTCCTTCCTTCCTTCCATCTCCCCTCCGCCGTGCCTTCTTCCATCTTACGTCTCTCCTTAATCCCGGTCATACCGATACATTTCCCCCCTCTCCTCCTCCCTTCTCTAATCCCCCCTCTCTTTTCTTTCTCCTTTCTTCCTCCCCTCTCAACCCTCTCGATCCCTCCCTCCCCTGCTCGCCCTCTCGCCTCAGCAGTGATACCGATATGCTCTCTCTCTCTCTCTCTCTCTCTCTCTCTCTCTCTCTCTCTATCTATCTATCTATCTATCTATCTCTCCTTAATGCCCATCACTTTTTTTCTCTTTGCCATCCTTCTCTCACATTCACTCCTATTCCTTGTCTTTATATATTTACTCCTTTTCCTTTCACTCAGTTTTCTTCGTAGCGTTGGTCGTATTCTATGTGGCTTTGAGGATTTCGCAACACTCCTGCTATATCGATTTATTCTATGCATTACATTAAAGTATGCCACTGTTCATCATTGCAAAGCATTGCAACATGTTGATATTTACGAAGATCTACATAACTTTTAAGACAAAGCTAAGTTGCATTACGTAAAATAAATCGCTGACGAAAAGGTGCTTCGATATCTCCTATTTCACCTAGAATGCGGCCTCTTATGCAATTTTTGTCTCACCACATTAACGTTGGTACAATCACTGACAGCATTTTTTCTTGTCAGTTTAATCACCACAGCCACATTCATGTTAACACTTTTACCTCTCGCCACAAGCACCACGGGATCAATTTTAGCCACATGCATTTCCACTCTCCGGCACGAGTACCATAGGTCACTCTCACAGCCAGCATTATCAAGTACCACAGCCACGTCATCTACCACAATCCCCACAAGACAACACTCAATATCACTGTCACAATCACAATAACTACCATTCACCATGACTATCACAACCACCATAGTTATTAATCGCCACCATTACAACAACCGCCATAACTACCAGTCACCAAATCTACCACACCCACCACACTTACGGTGGCAGCCACTACTGCTACTAGTCACCACAATCATAACCACTACCATAATTACCAATCACTGCAACCATCATTACCACATCTAACCACCATCACCACAGCGACCAGCCACCACAGCTACCACAGTCACCACATCTGTTACAATCACCACCAGCCTCCCCAAAAGCTGCCAAAGTTTGTGACATTTCAAAATAAAACTGCCAGGTGACCCGGTTCTTTGTCTCGGGGATCGATGTGCCCCTGAACTTTGCCTCCTCATGCTACAGTCTACTGCCGTCGGAACCCATACTTCCTTCCTTACCCCGGCCCCTTTTGTCCATACCCTCCTCTTTCCCATATCCATCATTCCTGCCCCATTAAGAGTTTCCATCCAGATCAAAACCTTTGTCAGTGTTAAAGTTAACCAGTATAACAATTATTATAACAAAACCAATGCAAATATTTGCGACACACTGGCGCTATTTACACAGCCATAAATATAATTGTATGACATTTTTATCGTCACACACATTTTTTTATCAGTCATTATCATCCCACAACAAAGAATAATTAGACATAGGTTACACTAAAGTTGTTTAGTCTTTCTCTGTCTCATGTAATTTCCATTACACACACACACACACACACACACACACACACACACACACACACACACACACACACAAAGCAATAAGACAAGGAGCACACTGAGAATGCGGCACCCGCACCCACCAGTCGACCTAAGGGCCGAATATTGGACTTTGCCCGGTGACCATGACCTTTCTACAGGCTCCTTCCAAAATCGAATGATATATTTCAGTCTTGTGTATCCCCTAATCCATCTACAAAGCTTGCTTAAGATTAGAAAAAAAAATGTTTCAACACATTTATCCCAAAGACCTTGACAACCCCTCATCCTTCTACAAAGCTTGCTTAAGATTAAAAAAAAATGTTTCAATACACTTTTCCCAAAGACCCTGATCTTCAGCCTTTCCCCGTGACCTTGATCACTGACTGTTTCACAAATTTCAGACTCTAATCCCTCTATCCTTGTTTTAACGTAAACCATTTCAGAAAGATCAGTCTACAATAGATAAAGACTATAAGTTGGCCTTGCAGTGCAGTGTTGACGTTTGACCAACTGTTCCCAGAAACAACAGGTTATCCTCCTGGGTGATCTCAGCTCATTTACCAACTTTACTCCAAATCAGATAAATGGGTGTTCTAGTTATTTTGTTCACACAAACATGCTGTACAGGTTGAACTTTGACTTTGCCCTGTGACCTTCACGTCTGACTGTTTATCCTCAAATTGGCTCCCTTCTTTCTACCCTGGCCCTAAACCCTTCGAGAAGTTTGGTTCAAAGCAGACCAAAATTGGGTGAGACTTTCCTGCCCTGTGAACTTGGCATTTAACCTTTCCCTGTGACCTTGATCTTTGACTGATTTTTCTTGAAATAGAATCCTTATATTCATTCATAATCTTTAACCCTTCCAGAAAGTTTGGCATAAATTGGACAGAAACTGTTAAATGTAACTTGCCACATTCACTTTGGATCAACAGTTCTCAAAGGCAGTAGATTTACTCCTTGGCTGACTCAAACATTTCCGCATGGTTAGTTAATATCGGATCAGAAATGTTTGAGTTAGATTAACACACGCACACACACACACACACACACACACACACACACACACAAACCGATCAAAACCTAATATTCCCTCTCACTTCACGAGGAAGGATGTAAAAATACGTTACATAGAATCGCTTTATACAGTATAACCAAGGAATTTATGTTAATTCCCCCTTCCTACCACCCTCCTAAATAATCCGATTATAGAGTTGTCGATAAGGCTTGTGGGAGACAGGCCCAATTCTCTCTCCCTCCCTCCCTCTCTCTCTCTCTCTCTCTCTCTCTCTCTCTCTCTCTGGTGTATATTCATTTCCATTTCGTGACAGCTGACTTAACAAGGTGGTAATTAATGACGTCAATTAGATTCCTCGTCATGGCGCACTACTCATAAATGAAAGTGGCACAGAATCAGGTGGAACTGGACATTTTCGTTCAAAGATTCACTGTACTGTAAATGCGGGCTTCATTATCGGTGTGGGTGAAAGGTAGACTATATACCTCACCATTTACCTCGTAACTCTTACCCTGAACAAGTGTTAACCCCTTCAACCAGGTGACATTTTCTTTATCTTATTTATACCTCCAGGAAATATTTTTAAAGATGATACGGGGAACAATTGTGTGAAGTTCTATCAAAATTTGTCCATGCATGTGGAAGTCACAGCGCGGACATGAAATTGCAGACGGACTGACGGACGTACTGACGAAACCGAGCAAACCTATAGTCGCCGGCCTGTTTGACCGATGGGTGACTAATAATATTAGGATAGCTGGAATAATATGATGATGATGTATTGTTATATTATGTTCTTGCCATGACCAGTCAACTTATTAGTGATGGGGCATCCTTTTCAGTCCGAAAGTCTGTCTTAAAGATGAGAAAACTGTTTAGAGATATGAAACTACAATACAAAATGATGATGATCATCATCGCCATCAGTGGGACCTCCTTCCCCACCCTAGAGCAGGGTGAGGAGTAGCAATGTCCAGTCAGCCCAAATTTGCCCAGTCCAATGGGCCAGGCTTCCATTCACTCATCATTCAAGCCCCTGGAATCCTGGCTCTATCAGATACGACAAAAACATTCACCACGTTTTGTAGCTTCACATAAACGTATCCGATTGAGTCGAATATATATATATATATATATATATATATATATATATATATATATATATCTATCTATCTATATATATATATATATATATATATATATATATATATATATATATATACATATATATATATATATATATATATATATATACATATATATATATATATATATATATATATATATATATATATATATATATACATACATATATATATATATATATATATATATATATATATATATATATATATATATATATATATATATATATATATATATATATATATATATATATATATATATATATATATATATATATATATATATATACAACTTGATAATAGGACTTGATCAATGATGTATTTTGCATTTACTCTGGCCATCTTCTAACAGTTTTTATTGAGGTTAGAATGGCTCTGCTGTAGTGAAGGAGTTGCTCTGCTGTAGTGAAGGAGTTTAATAAGCACGTATCTATCCCTTCTCTTTTTAAATTCTTTCCCAGGATGAACAAAATCGTCTGTAGGTAAAAAGAATAAAACGAAAGGTACAATACCCTCCCGGGTTGAAAGGCTTAACCAGTTTCTTTACGATCTTCCTTCTTCCGTGCGTCTGGGCAAGGCTGAGCCGCATCCCGGATTATCGAACTTTTCTCGTAGTTCAGCAGGTTAGTCTAAGGAGGATGGGAAGGGGAGTGTGTGTGTGTGTGTGTGTGTGTGTGTGTGTGTGTGTGTGTGTGTGTGTGTGTGTGTGTGTGTGTGTGTGTGTGTGTGTGTGTGTGTGTGTGTGTGTGTGTGTGTGTGTGTGTGTGTGTGTGTGTGTGTGTGTGTGTGTGTGTGTGTGTGTGTGTGTGTGTGTGTGTGTGTGTGTGTGTGTGTGTGTGTGTGTGTGTGTGTGTGTGTGTGTGTGTGTGTGTGTGTGTGTGTGTGTGTGTGTGTGTGTGTGTGTGTGTGTGTGTGTGTGTGTGTGTGTGTGTGTGTGTGTGTGTGTGTGTGTGTGTGTGTGTGTGTGTGTGTGTGTGTGTGTGTGTGTGTGTGTGTGTGTGTGTGTGTGTGTGTGTGTGTGTGTGTGTGTGTGTGTGTGTGTGTGTGTGTGTGTGTGTGTGTGTGTGTGTGTGTGTCAGCTGTACCAGCTTGGAGGGCACTGATTCAGGTGTGCGTGTGTGTGCTGGTGAGGGGGAGGGGGGAGAAGGGAAATGATGTCGGTTGGAGTGGTAAGAGAGTAGGTAACGCGGTGACCAATGGAGTGACAGAATGCTATGGTGAGAACAGTAAGGGCTGTAGTAGTGTTCTGTTGTGATTTGTATGGTGATAATGTGGTGTGGTTTGATATGAACGTTGTACTTGTGGCAACGTGGAGTGGTAGTAGAGCAGTGTAATGTGATGTGATGATAGTGGTGGTGGTGTAGTGTGGTAGTATTATGGTGCCATTGGTAGTGTGGTATGGTTCTGTGGTGTTGGTGTAGCTGAGGTGACAGAGTAGTGCTCTAGAAGAGTGGTGTTCTGGTGGCGTAATGCAGGGGTTATGAACTATCCTCACTATTACACAGTCACCACCACCACCACGATTATATTCATAACAGTCAAGTGGTTATATCCAGATTCACATCCATTATCATTACGGCAAAGTCACTTCTGTCAGGAATAGCCTGCATTCGTCACTTTCACCACAACAGTCATCATCCTGTCCTCCCGTGGTCTTAACAAGAGACAATCACCATTCATTATCAGTTATACCCGAATATCAGTCATACTTACTACACCATCATGATCATGATCATCATCATCATCATCATCTTCATAATCTTAACAATCAGACCCATCACCACAACCAAAATGCTATCATCACAGCCACCGCTATACTATAGTCATCACAGTCACGATACTAATCGTGGCACCACTCATGACACCAGAACTACCAGTATCACCACAAGCCATCACTATCATCAACACATCATCACCACTCCCACTCTCACTAGCGCTAGCACTCCAGCACACACAATCACCGTCACCATACCCACAACCATTACCCGCACTAACACATCACACGTATTACCATAACCACGACCCCAACCACGACTACAATCAGCAAAATGAAGCCCTTCAGCAGCCACACCATGAGACGTGACGAAGAAACCTTAGCAGCACAAGACCCAGATATGAGTACGAGAAACACCTGGTAAGGAGCAGATTACAGAGAGTGGGGGAGGGAGAGAGGAATGGAGTGCTAGGCAGTGAAAGGGGAAGAGAGAGAGAGAGAGAGAGAGAGAGAGAGAGAGAGAGAGAGAGAGAGAGAGAGAATGGATGAATGATTAAATAACACTTTGCGGCGCAACAACTCTGTGTTAAGTCGCGGAGAGAGAGAGAGAGAGAGAGAGAGAGAGAGAGAGAGAGAGAGAGAGAGAGAGACAAACATGAGGAGGAAGGAAGGAGAACAAACAAGTAAAGTAGCAAGTAAATAAAAATCCGAACCAGAAAGCACAGACAAAATAAGGAATAAAAGGAAGTGAAGGAAAGTAATAGGATAAAGAAGAATGAGGAGGACAGAATAGACAGAATTGAAGAAGACTGTCGGGAATGAATAAAGAAGGAAAGAGGAGGAGGCAAGGAGTGTGGGACTGAAATGAAGGGGCATCAGAGAGAAAAATGAAGAGCGTGAGAAGGACACAGTTAAAGAAGCAGAGAAGAATGGAACGGAGCTGGAGAGTGGGACAAGGAACGAAGAGAGAGAGAGAGAGAGAGAGAGAGAGAGAGAGAGAGAGCGGGGGGGAGGGTCAAAGAGTTCTGAGAAGTCTGCTGGAGGAAAAGAAGTGTTCGATGCTAGGCTCGGTCATGGGACGAGCTAATTCTTTCCTTATCGTTAAAACAAACTACTGGCTTTCTAAAAGACCTACAGATGTGTCATAAAACAACTACGCTATTACCATTACACCAGTCCTGCATGAAACAGCCCTGACACACTGGTATGTTCTGAACGGACGGTGGGTATTACCGTAGAAATGGGGAGAAATGAAGTTTATGCAAGGAAGAAATACTCAAAAGCCAGGAGTCCCCAGTACTGTTCCCCCAAGAAGAAGCAAAAACAAGTTAACAGAAAATCTAATTCAAGATCCGTTCATTTCCAGATGTCTGAACACTGTGTCTGAAAGGCTGGAGATCATAGGCAGCCGGAAATACCGACAGAGGAAGACATTTCCAGGGTTCCTCTTGCATACATGATGGACTGGAAGTAACTGTTAACTCTTGCCTTAGAGAGCTGGACAGAAGAGGGATGAGAGTTTAATGCTGGATGGGTGCTACGTGCCCGCCATAGTGGTTAACCCTTAACCGCCGGCTGAAGCATATGGACGTCAGGATTCAGGGCGTGGAGTGCCGCCGGTTGACGTGATATACCACACTCACCTTCCCGCCACCGTTTGAGCAAGGGACAATTTTCTATACCTACCAGGTAGGTAGGGCCCACAGGTACCCCATGGTTGCTCAGTTCAGTCTGTACATGGCAGTGGTAGCGTGAAGAGCCATGTCTTCCTCCTCCTCATTGTCCGATTCCCTCATACTGCGTGAAGGACCGATCGCCTCATCGACCCCTAAGAAAGTTCAGCCCTTAGTGCCAGGGAAAGGGCTACATGATAGTGCCACTGGACGTGCCCTGGACGACACCGTATCCTCTTTCACACTCAGCGAGAGTACATCCTCGGAGGAGAGGAAGAACTACCACTTGAAGAGCGAGCTCTCTCGCCCTCCAACCCCTACTTGCTCTCTGACGCCAGAGAAGGCTCTGCGACTTCTCCAGGAGGAAAGGACAGCCTACGAGAGTGACAATTTCTGCAAAGAGGTGATAGATGATTGAGGACATTGGGAAAGTGACCGCAGACCTGGCAGTCATCTGCAGAATCAACGCCAATGAGCCATTTCCCCCACACTCTCACTGCCTTCTCACCGACATATCGTCCTCCAGCGCTCCCTAACACCTCAGCCTATCACCTCAAGGGCTGAATCTCCACAACCAGGCCCTTTGGGAGTGGTATTTCCCATACAGGCCTCACGTGGAGATACGCAATGCCGAGCGTCTTCCTAGGAAAGTTCAGCGTCAGGTGAGTCATCACCCGCTCACTCCCCCATCTCCCACACCTCTCCCTCTCCTTCCCCACCATCCCCTGCCTGTGGGCGAGGACATGGGCGTGCATGAGTGCAAAGGAAACGTCCGGGAACTGCCAGACGGCCAGCTGTACCCCGTGTGGGTAGAGCTGACACATTTGTGTGGGGGAGGATGTTGCCAGTTTTGAGCCGTCTGTGCCGGCATTTGATAACAGTGCAGGTGTGTAGGAGGATGAGCTTCCCCCCAGGCCCTGGACTATTAGCAGTCTCTTCTAGGCAATTTTCATGACTGCAGTAATGCAGCACCTGGTGGATGAGATAAATTTCCACCAGGCCATATGCGTGTGGTGGCTGGACATGGCTGCCAGTGAGAGCATGCACATGCGTGATTGGCTACCTGTGCAGGTGGGGGAGATGTCTGCGTGGCTCGCCCTGACCATGTTGATGGTGCACATTAGAAAACATGTGCTCCAGGACTATTGGTCGGTGGATGAACTCGTGGCCACACTTGTCTTCAGCAAGTACATGGCCCATGATAGGTACCTGGCCATCTTGAGATTCCTACACTTCACCCAAATTTACGGGCCTTCACCAAACGACCGGTTATGGAAAATAAGACCAATCCTTACAATGCTCGAAGAGTCATTTTCCAGGGTTTCCCGTCCATTCCAGAAAGTGGCTCTTGACAAGTCGCTGGTGTTATTCAGGGGCAGGCTGGCATTTATTCAGTATGTGCCATCAAAGCATCACAGAGCTGGCCTCAAATTCTTTGTGCTTTGTGACTGTTAAACTGAATATGTGCCCGATGTGACAGTTTATTCGGCAACAGATGTTGATATACCTAGCAATGATCCTCATGGGTTCTCTGCATCAGTAGTGAAAATGCTGATGAAAAGGTATTTCAAAAGCACCACATTCTGTATATCAACAATTATTACACTGCCCCGGCATTGACCGAGTATTTTTTTGACCATGGTACTGGGTCCTGCAGAACTGTTAGGGCCAACAGAAAGAATTTCCTAGTATTTCCGGCAAATACTGAGAAAAAAGCCCTTCTGACTTAAAAATGTGGGAACATGTTAGCCCTTCTCTGGCATGACAAGAGATGGGTTAACATGTCTACATTTCATAAGGGTGTGTTGGAGGAAACTAGGAAAACAGACCATAGAACCAGGAAAAAAGTGATAAAGCCAGATGCAGTCAACGATTACAATATCAACATGCAGCTGGTTGATAAATCGGACATGCAAATTAATGAGGTCGATTGCCTACTTAAGTCCCGCAGATGGTACAAGGAGTTCTTACACCTTCTTGATATCGCTGTCCTGAATAGTTTCATGCTGTTCAAGGAGCTCGTCAGGAAACCTCTCTCTCTACGAGATTTTGAGAGAAAGTTGGCATGCAAACTCCTTAAAGATTATTCAACTGCTCTGGGGACAAGAGCTAGGCGGGGGACAGCGGCTCCAACGGACAGGCTCAGTTGTGCTGAATATTTCCAGTGGCACAACCTGGTGGAGATTGGCAGAACCACAGCAGGTCGTTTGGCATACAGGCGGTGCCACGTCTGTCGCACAACCAAACACTGTCCCCCAACACAAAAAGAGACCTCATACTAATGTGTAGAGTGCAAGGTCCCCCTATGCCCAAAATGTTTCTCAGAGTATCACTCCGAGTGTGAATACTGAGCAGGTGTGTGGGAAAGCGTAAATAGTGTACAGGAATGCACAAGTTTGTGTATTTTCATAAATGAGTGAAATGTGTGATATTATAAATGATTTATAGTAGGTCCTATGATATAAGTCTTTTATAATAAGTTCTGCAAGTGCATATAAGTGATTTATAGTAAGTGCATTGATATAAGTGTTTTATAATTATTTCTACAAGTGCAATACAGAAACTGATACTGTTTATTGGATATTGGTAATAAAATTATTGGAAATACCTTGAGTTAGCCTACCTGTTACCTGAAAGAAAACCGCTTGTGAGTGGGCCACAAAGAAAAATACCTATAAGAAAACTGTTTCATTTGATACACAAGAAAATTGTGATGATATGAGCATCAGTGTATCCTACCTGTTACCTGAAAGAAAACCACTTGCGAACAGCCAGAAAGAAAACTACCTGTATGGCTATAACAAAATTATTTCACTCAGTACTCAGGGGAATTGTGCCAAATATGACCATCAGTGTATTTGTAATGTGAAGTACAAATAATGCAAGTTATGTAAAACATTTATTGGATTTTCACGATAACCATGATTAGCATAATGTAGTCTGAATTATAGTACAAATAATTACCTCATACTCTATGATAATGCGTGAAGGAGCAACAGCATTTACTTGTCAAAGTGCAATCACCCATAATCGTGATGTAAAGTGCAATTCTAAGTGCCTTAGTAAAGGCAAAATATTATTATTTATGGAAGAAGTGGGTACAGAAAAAGGATTGATATTTCCTTTCCTACACACCAACTGGACATAGTGGCACAATGGAATGGGTGGTAAACCTTTGGGGGAGCCACATGGACAGGGTGATGACTCATTCTTACGATGGTACGTAAGAAGTAGAAAAACAAATGGAATATTCCGCATTACTTCCAAGGACGATGGGCAGTGTTACAATCACCACTCAGGTCAGTGCTGCCAACACTAGCCACCGAGGCCAAGGCCACGGCCAGTGGTGAGTGGTTGGAGCCGCCCACCATAAAGTGAAAAAACACTCGTCTTCAACTCATCCTTACTGATCGACGGGACCACTTGGAGACCTTGAGATACCTTCATTGGAAAGAGGATGAGTTGGTGAGTCTCACGAGCTTTTATTCGATTCTCTAGCTACTAGAGTTTGGCAGATATTAGGGTTTGAAATAAGGGTATTCTTTCCAAAATCTCGGAAATCCCCCGTAGGGAGGAGTGGGCAGTGACAAGGAACCTCCGGTGGCCAAGGGTTATGGGACGCAAGCAGACAGTTCCAAGTAGCAGTGGCCATTGAAGTAGCTATAGAAAAGAGATAAAGATGCAACAGTGTGACGAAGAGACAGAGGCTGAAGAGAGCCAGTAAGATGAGGAGAGTTAGTGAGATGAAAAGACTTTGACTCCACCTTGCTGAGAAGAGCTGTTTGTGGGGAGCATCCCCACACATGTGAGCTGTATTCCACACAAAGTCAACAACTGTGCAGAGGTAAAGAAGACATGGAGTCGGCTTAGCACATCTAATCTCTTGGAAGCATATTTTACAAAAGAGGTAATATTATCTTTCCATGATAAATCCCAAGAGAATGAAATCCAAAGTATTTTTAAATATGATGCAGGATTGAGTTTAATATTGTTAAAAATTAGAGGGTACCCCGGGGAAGATTTTGCCGGGTTGATACTTGAAAGAACTAAGTTTTTGATGCATTAAAATCAATAAGATTATTTTTACCCCAGTCAGTGATACGAGCCAAGTCAGACCTTAGGTGTGCCACGGCTTCATCCCTTGTCTGTTGAAGTAATTGCTGTGATGGACGCCACGAAAGCGAATGGAAAGATGAAGGGTGGAGACATTAGCATATGTGTGGATAGGATTAAATGTACAGCTTAGGAGGTCATTAATGCATAAAAGGAGGAGTTGGTGATAGGACAGAACTCTGAGGAGCACCACTACTGACAGCTCTGGGAGAAGGATGGTGGCTGTTTACGACAGCAACTATAGAACGACCAGAAAGGACGCCAGGGATGAAAACACAGAAAGAAGGATAGAAACTGTAAGAGGACAGTTTGGAAATTAAAGATTATGCCAGACTTGATCATTAGCCTTGAGATGTCAAGTGCAACTGCAAAAACTTTCGTCAAAGGTCCCGAAAGGAGAATGACCAAGAGTCTGGAAAGTAGGTGAGAAGGTTGCCAGTGAAGCATCCCTGGTGGAACCCATAGGTACTGATGACTGGAAAGAAGGTTGAAATAGGAAAAACGCTGTTACCGCCCAAGTGAGAAACCCGTAATTGTATAGAATGCCTAGGTATTCTATAGAATGCTTGGATATTCTATGGAATGCCGAAAACTTAAAGACAAGGTATAAAATAAAATTATCTGGACACACTTCCTAGGCATTCTGTAGATTTGTTTTGGGCAACGTGTGAAACGACCAAACCGCAGCAAACGGGTAAACTGTGAAATCAGTCATTTCATTTACGTTAGGTTAATTTAGGCTGCGGTTAGGTTAGGCTGGGATAATCTAGGTTGGGTTTAGGTTAGATTAGGTTAGGTTGGTACGGTTAGGTTAGGGTAATTTAGATAAAGCTTAACATAAGATTCTTCTAAATCAACCTAACCTACCCTAACTTAATCTGACCTAACTTAGTCTAACCTAACGTAGTCTACCGTACATTATCCCAGCCTAACCCCTTGTTATCGATTATATTATATTTGGCCCAAGAAAAATGGTAGACATTATACAGAATACCTAGGCATTCTCTTAAAATCCCTAGGTAAAGTATATAAAGTCAAAATGCAATAAGGTTACTTCATACTTTACCAAAAAATGCTACGCATTCTATAGAATACCTATGCTTTCTATACAATACCTTAGTTTGACACAACGCCGGTAAAAAATACATATACATAAACACCACTGTTCTCAGTTCTCTCACCTATAGTCGGTTTCAGGGGGTCTGTCGCACTGATTTTGCCAGCTGAGGACATGTGGAATTGGTAACGCTGTGGGATACTTTAGGGCGGTAATTGGTTAATTCCCGTCGTGTCTGAACGTGCACCAAATTGACCTTGTATTCCTACCAAACCCCTCATTTATAAGCAGGATACCGTATTATAAAGATATAGATTAATGCAATGATATCTTTAATCATAAATTTGTCCCTTTTAAATTACTGGAGGTAAACCTAAGCGACATTCATAACAAAACTACGTAAAGTCGCAACTAGACGCATACGGACAACAGTCAGCGACTGTGGCGGGAATTCAGATCTTAGAAGAAACGGGGTTTCGAGGTCCTGTGAAGGCTCTAATGTTATTCCCACCTGTACTACACAGTGTCAGTCTACAGTCTGCAACATCCTTTCACTACCTCATCTACTATTATACAGTCTTACCCTAGATATGCTTTGCTTATCATCTAGTAATTATGATTTGTGTGAACACACACACACACACACACACACACACACACACACACACACACACACACACACACTGGGGTCAATACATGCTATTCTCAATTTACTGTACATAAACATTTTCACTACTTTCATAGGTAATGGTAGCTTTAAAAATCTGGATTATGTTTGTATTCATAGTCAGATTCAGTAAAATTATTTCTTCCATTAACAAGTTTGATGTTTGATTTTCTGAACCTTTTCATAAGTATCATGAAAGAAATACAGACAGACAGACACTCTATCCCCGGCCACCATGCACCCTCTCCCTAAGCATGATGTATCTTTATCCCCTCAACAGTTCTGGGAGGTACTATAAAAACTAAATGCCAGTACTGACGAACGTGAGCGTCTGACGTTCCTGTTTTTCGTACCATAAAATAAGTTTGCTGTTCACGCCAGGCGATCATCACTTGATTATGGCGTAAAATAGTACAGGAATGTCAAAAGAGGATAAACACCACAAGAGACCGCCCTTTCATAAAACAAATTTAAATATTCATAAATGCTATACCCGGTTTTTCCATTTATAAACAATACTTCAAGAATCAAATTTTCCTTAGCAGGCTAAATTATATGAGGAATACAAGGCTGTTCTTAAAATTTTACAAGACTAAATCTTTCCAGAACGAAAACGAGTAAACAAAAACTTCCATGGCGGCGACGTGTCACGTAATATTGGAGTTAGGATATTAAATTATGTTTCCTAGTTTATATCAGACTACCTGTGTACTTTCCCAATAGATTTTTGAAACGACAACTGTTTGAAAATTTGTGTGTAAGCCAGCCAGCTCAGTGCTGTAGTTAGCACATTTGAGGGCAAACCAGTAAGCTTCTGCCTCTAGCCCAGGGGTGGGGAACGTCCGGACTCCTGACCGTATAAGGACCGCAGGACCATTTGATCAGGCCCCCGAGGCAATTCATAAATGCAATTTCAAAAACTCATGAACGAATATATATATGTATATATATATATATATATATATATATATATATATATATATATATATATATATATATATATATATATAGTGGCAGGTGATCACTGTCATCCACTCACTTGATGTAGTAATGCCGACTTCTTCCTTAGTCTTTATCATTCTTTTTCTGTGCCTGCCCTCCTCTCTTCCTATTTCTCACATCTTCCTGTCACTTCATGTTGCTTTTCTTTCCTTTACAGGTGGCTTTACATTGAGTGACAAGCCAAATGGTTTCCTGTAAGCCAAAAACCATTTACAACGCTGAGTGGTAACCATATAACCAAACCATAAGAGCTCCCTACGCGTTAACAAGTGGGTTGGTGGAGGGTTAGTGCCCCTCCCCGTAAAACAAATAACTCAAAGTCAAATGCCACCCCTTACGGGATTATGGCGTCTGGCAATATTTACATATATATATAGATATATATATATTTATCTATATATATATATATATATACATATATATAGATATATATATATCTATTTATCTCTCTCTCTCTATATATATAGATAAAATATATATATATATATATATATATATATATATATATATATAATGTACTGGGCTGCAGTTGATTTTAAGTAAATTTGTAAGGCTCGTGAACGATATTCAAAATATCCTAATGACCCTTAATAGGAGAAAGGTTCCCCACCCCTGCTCTAGCCCAACAACATCCATGTGTGACAATTCTTGCCTATGAAGTCATGAAATTATTGACGTGTAAGAAGTGTAGGTACAATATTATATTACATGGCAGAAAATACACATATCAGAGTTGGGTCAACGTTGGAGAATGGTTAGTTAGGTTTGTATTTTTCACTAGCTTTAATTCTCATAGAGTTAAGTTACAGATTGGTAATAAAACAGAAGTTTTTTATCAGTACTAACAAGTATGTGTAATCACTTAAGTTCTTTATTGAAAAATGATTCGTTTTTGTACCAAAGTAAATTAAGCTTATGTAGTTGAGATAGATTGGTAATGTTACCAGATGGGTGAATTGGTTAGGATGCTGGCTGAAATATTTGCCTGTTTCAATCAAACACTCGGATCTGAGCACAGATGTGCTGGCTTTAAAGTAAAATGCGTTAGTAAATGCAGATTATTTCATGAAAATTAAAAAAAAAAAAAAAAATCCTGAGGCATCTTTCTATCCCAAGAGCTCTTATGTGTAAATAGCTAAAGACCTAAGGAAATGGCCTGTTCCATGCATATATAAAATAAAAAATAGTTAATTGGATAGAAATGACATTTTTTGTAATGGAGGAGTAGATGGGTGTAGGAAAGGCATGGAATATTGGTTAGGGTGGAAGGATTATACAAAATCATGAAAGGTGCAGTTAAGCAAGGACTGACGAACAGGACGTAGGCCTAATGAGATAAATATTTAGTGAAAGAGACAAACATTAAGCATATGACCAGCTTAGGAGAAAGCTAGGAAACAGAACAGTAAACAGTATGACAATGTATAAAACTGAACTGGATGAAAGTACTATAGAGGAGGAATGATTTTTGGGAAAAAAGGGATTCTTATCTAGCAGATGGGAGAGATAAAGAAATAGGCTACTGTACCACGTAACTCAGGAAATCATTGCATACTGCTTGAAAGGAAAGGCAATAATTAATGTGAATACCAGAGCAGTATAATTACTGAACTAACCAAGCAGTACCTGCAACCGGGAAGGTGGCATTAATATGGAATAGAGAGAGAGAGAGAGAGAGAAACTGAATGAACAACTATTACAGTACACACATCAGATAACCTACATTCTCCAGTATGGTCTGCTGGTCATGGCTGGATGACAGGTGTGGAAAGAAACTGCTGAAAAAGAATGGAATGTTGCTGCATCAGTCTTGTTGCTGCAATGGATGTCGCCATTCAACCAGCTTTGTAAAGAAGTAAACTAGTCTCCGCGCTAAAAATAATTTCCCAATAACTCTGTATTTACATCTTGCAATATAAATTTAGGAACACATGATGTACTGCTGCATGAGTAGAGGGGGCACATAACCTGGATAAACTGCTGTATAATTCGTGACTGGTGAGCTGGCTGGAAACACGGAAATCTATGAAGTATGCAATAGTACATTCACTTTGTTGCTATGAATTAAAATCTGCAAAATTTCTATAATTATTTCATGCAAATCACTGCAAAATGGGGATAAATCATAATTTATTCTTAGTCTATACAGTACACTGTATCTTGCTAGTAAACGCATCCTCTTTATGCGTTCTACCATCATTTGTTACCAATTCTAGCGCAAACATACTTATTTCCAACATAACAGTTTAGAATGGGTTAGCAAAGTGTCTAGTTTATTAAACAGAAGAAACATTTGAAATATGCGCGCTTTTAATGTTCATGCAGCGGATTCTCGCCCAATCTAGCGACTGTGTCGTGGTAGTCAACAGTATGCCAGATATGGGGCTTTGTCCCTAGATTTGGGGATTTAGGGGCACTGATGGGGACATGGGGACATTCACTCTCGATTTGGGGACTTTTGAGGCTTCTGAAAAAATATATATTTTATCGCTTAAAATAGTATTATTAATATGAAGGTTGAAAGAAAATATGAGGTTAAACCGAAGGCTAGGAAGACGTAAATTTATGAGGACACGGACTGAACGCGAATGAGCCAGAGCTGAAAAAAAAAAAAAAAAAAAAAAATAGACGGTAAAGTTGCCGATTTCGGTTTTTTTCGACGTTCAAAGGTTCAAGAAATCAATGATTACCATGGGTTTTTGGACGATTGTAGAACCTGCATGTACGATAATGTTATTCGTGCCCTATAGTCATTACTATCAATACCAAATCTCGGTCAAAATCGCAACTAGCGATTAGTAATTTGAAGGATAAAGCGGCATCACCGCTGCTGACAACACTCTCCCCTCAGTCCTCAGAGTGACTCAGACTTGCCACGCCGGCTGCACCACGCATGTGACGTGACACCATTGTAAATTTCCAGCCTCCAGTTGGAGTAGCTATGTAGCATATATTTCAGCATTTTTATAACAAGTATGGAAATATATGAAATGGGGATTTTGGGGGATTTTTCAACCGAATATTTAGGGATTTTGAGATCGGACTGTCTGGCAACACTGGTATTCAAACGCCAGAACTGGGTTTCACCAGGACTGACGGTCCATATTTTTTATAGTAAGGATGCCTGACGCTCAGGAACTTCTGACGACCGAAAATCGCCGTTGGACCGCCTAAACTCTGGGTTTTTTTTATAGTACGGGCGGGAAAGTAATGGATTACATCAGTGTAGAATGAAATAAATAATCGTTAATATACGAAAAAAGGACAGTAAGATAAAAGCAAACCCCATGAGGAAATAATACCGTACTTGAACTATGCTGCTATGATAAAACCGCGTGCAGTGTGAACAAAATTAAACATAATGAAATGACAATATAAATAAATCACAACATTAGGCCTGCTTTAGTCGCTGACTGCTTTCCTTATGCGTCCAGTTGCGACTTTACTTAGTTTTGTAATAAATGTCGTTCAGGTTTAACTTTAATAATTTAAAAGACACACATTTACCATTAAAGTTATTACATTAATCTGTATCTTTATAATCCGGTAGCCTACAAATAAATGAGGGGTTTGGCAGGAATACAAAGTCAATTAGGTGCACGTTCAAACACGATAGGAACTGACCAATCACCGCCCGAGAGCATCGAGCAATGTTACCAATTCCACCTGTCCTCAGCTGGCAAAATCAGTGTGACAGAATCCTTGACACCGACTATAGTATTTTTATTCCTGGGCAGTTTGTACATAGGCTATAACTTTCTTCAATCTCCCAACAACTTCCCTTCTACATTTCTTCAACATTTTCTGGACAGAGGAATATAATACCTCCACACCAGCATTTCCAGATTACAATGAATTACAGTACCTAGAAGTTACACAGGAAGTCTCTTCTCCGTTTTCTCGGTCTTCCTTGACCCATTCTCCCATCAACCTCTACTTTAGGCGGTACACTAAAATACTATGTATTGCAGTCATATTTAAATTATTTTTATCAAACTGCACAGACGAGTTTCTTATGTACTACACTTATGTGGCTAAGGAGTTAGGCAGGGTGTAAGTACGGTAGACAGGTAGGTAAGTAGATAGGATGGTAGGAAGGCAGGTGGGCAGGTACTGAAGGTGGGTGGGTAGGTAGACAGGATCAGTAGGCTGGTAGGTAGGTAAGTACAGTAGGTAGGTGGGTAGGTATGCAGGCTGTCAAGCACACATGCAATGTGCAGGCAGGTAGATAAGTAGAGACCTAGGGAGGCAGGTATGCAGGTAGGTATAGTAAATACAAAGACTGACAGGCCGGCAGTGATGTAAGCTGACATGCAGATACAGTAAGCAATCATTTAAGTTTGGAGGTAGGTAAGAAGATAGGTAGGTAAGTAGATAAGAAAGTAGAGAGGCAGCACTTGGGTCTACCTTTAGGCTACCAGGCTGCCAACACCTGGATGTATCATCCATCTATCTACAGCCCGACGCCCTAATCCCGCAAAGGGTGGCCGCAGACAGAGTAACCCAACATTTGACTGCCCTCCCCCCAACTTACTCCACCCTCTCCCTCATATACCTCTCAACTCCATCTCTCCACCTCATCCTCGGTCTTCCTCTCCCTCTCCCTCCCTCCACTTCACCTATATACACCCTCTTAGTCAGTCTTTCATTGTCAATTCTCTCCACATGTCCAAACCACCTCAGTGTATTTCTCCTAATTTTCTCAACCACATCCACGTTCCACCCCACAACGTTCCTTCACTTCTTCTTTTGTCAACCTGTCCCTCCATGTCACTCCACATGCTCCTCTCAAGTAACTCATTTCCTCTGCT